>NC_056737.1:922791177-923018677 GCF_019279795.1 Protopterus annectens | reverse complement strand
AAGAAATTTCTAAGTGTAGGAAGGAATGGTCTCAAAACTGGAAATGGTTCCTCCTCAACTTAAACAAGCAAATAAGACTCCTAGTGAAGTCTTCCAAAGCTAACTACAAATCCAAATTAGCTTCCCTAACTAAGGATAACCACAAGGCATTCGTTAGTTGCATCTGTCACCTCAAAGTTAAGGCCCAGATTTGTGCTGAACTCGTAGTTAAGGGTACTACTTCTATAGAAACAATGGATATAGCAAACCTGTTAGCTGACAGACTCAGTGAAAACTTCACTCCCCTGTCCCCACCACATATACCCACAACATCCCTAACACCTGTCCCCCACCTAATATCTCAAAGGAGCAGGTCTTAAATCCCCCATCCAAGGCCAAAAACACAGCCTGTATGGGACCAGACAACATCCCGGGCTGTGTTCTACATGGGTTAAAACAGGAATTAGCACCACCATTGGGTATGCTTTTCAATCACAGATTAAGCACTGGCTTTGTCCCAGTGGAGTGGAAAACAGCTACCATTATCCCTTTGCACAAAGGGAGTGCATCCACAGACCCTGGGAAATATAGACCCATTAGCTTGACCAGCCTTATCTGCAAGGCCATGGAATGAATCATCACGGACTTGATTAACAAAGATATAGGAACTCTCCAAATGCTTGACTCCACCCAGTTTGGCTTTGTTAAGGGAAGATCATGCCTGTTAAACTTGGTGGACTTCTTCAAGACAGTTAACAAAGCCCTAGACGAGGGTAGATTTGTGCATACGGGCCTACCTAGGCTTTCCCAAGGCCTTTGAAAGAATCCCCCACTCAGGCATCATTGATAAACTCAGCCAGCTGGGTATCAACCCATATATTGTCAGGTGGGTTGGAAACTGGCTCACTAATGGAACTCGTGCAGTCAAAATAGGAAACTGCACCTCCTCCAGCAGACCTGTAAAACCAGTGATCGTCCACAGGGATTGGTTCTGGGATTCCTATTGTTTGGAATCTACTTCTGCGAAGTACAGGTGAAAACTAAAAGACTTTGGCTGACAATGTTTGCTGCTTATTGCAGACTGGAAGTGATCATTGAAAACCCTAGTGATGTTAACATCCTGCAAGAAGGTCTCACGCAGATTAATGACTGATGCCAAAGTCATGGTTATAAACTTAATGCAAAAAATGCACTATCGTCCCCTTCAGCAATCGTGATGTTCCTGCAAACTACAACATCAATAGCAATACCCTAAGCACACAGTCAGTGGTGAGAGATCTGGGCACACAGGTTGACAGCAGCTTTAACTTCAATCACCTTGTCTCCGCGATGGTAAGAAGGGCATTTTATATTGCACATCTCGTAAGTAAGGCCATTGCCTCCATAAAAAGAGGTTATAGTCACCCTGTACTCTTCCCTCATCAGGCAAATAGAGTACAACACTCCCTTTGGTATGCTGCTTTCCAAACACCTGCATCAATTGGAGAGATCACAAAGATTACTTACAAAGAAAATTCAGGGTCTTCAAGATCTGTCTTTTGTGGACAGACTGAAATCATTGTCACTTTACGTTATACAGATTGCTCAGAGGCGACCTGTGCCTTGCATATAGAGCAATCTCTGATCCAGCTTCAATGGAAATGCTGGACATTCACAAGTTAAATGACACACAGGTCACTCGCTCAAAGGACCTTAACCTGACATCAACAGAACTTGCTGGAGAGACAGATTTGTCTCATAAAAGTTGCTCCACCTTTGGAACAAGCTTCCTATTCGTGTTAAACAAAGCCCCTCATTGGCCCTGTTTAAGCGTAATTTGGATGATTGGGTGGGTAACTGGAAATTCGCCCCAGTTGTTCCATCTGTGTCCCCCTTGGACAGGGGCAATAGGTGCTGATTTTAGTGTCTGCTTGAACCAGGCACCCTTGGGAACATGGGTTGGACTTGGTTAGGTTTGTAAGGGCCCTGGGGCCATTAGCCTAATAACCTCCTTTGATCTTATGCTTTGTTTACCATAAGGCCATTTCTGTCATAGACTGTCTTGTTACTTGATTTGTTTACTTTTAAGTTTTTCAATGTAATCTATGAAATTGACCTGCGGTGGTGGTGCTGCGGTAGCGTTGTCGCCTCACAGTAAGACACTGTCCGGTTCGATTCTCAGCTAGAGCATCTTCTGCGTGGAGACATGCGTGAATGGGTGCACCTTCGTTGAAGGTTGTGCGTCAGGGCTGGTAACTCGGCACGTAAAAATCAACTACCAATCATTAGCGGACCGGAGTTCCGCTGTGGCGACCCCTAACTGGGAAAAGCCGAAAGACACAAACAAACAGTGTGTGTGTGTTTGCGTCTTTCGGCTTTTCCCGGTTAGGGGTAGCCACAGCGGAACTTCAGTCCGCTAATGATTGGCAGTAGAGTTTTACGTACTGGCTTGCCGGGCCTAACGCACAACCTTCAACGAAGGAACACCCATTCACGCATGTCGCTACACAGAAGACGCTCTAACTGAGAATCGAACGGGCAACATCTAACTGTGAGGCGACAACTTCAGAGAGCTGATTTTGTAGTTAACGCATACTGTTATATCAAGATGTTTATGAAATTATTTTTTCCATGATAGTTTCACCTGGTCATTGTTACTAAATTTTTATACCATCAACATCTTGATAATCGTATCAAATGCATTGCTTTAATATTCCATTACTTATTCATATTTATTCATCTTTGTATAAAAATTTTAATTTAGGATTATGTCTTGGTTTTCCCCATTAAAACTCACACTTCAGCATATTCTGTTTCTTCATATTCAACCACAAGCTCATTCAGTTTCAATATGTATAATTGGATTGTGATAGTTTAGCCCTATCCAAACACTGGAAGTAGTGTACTGGACACCTTTTTAGCTTTTCTCTTGGCAACAGCTCTTTGCTAACTCAGGCTCCACCCTTAATCCATAAACCTTTGTCCCCCTTTGAAAATCCAGATCATTTTGCCGACAATGTATGTGCCAATGTCTCTGTGCTTCGCTAAAGCTTCAGAAAGTGGGTTTCTACATTTTTGCCACAGATAAACATATTCTTTCTAGCCTTTCTAATATTTTTCAAGTTAGATTATTGTCAGGACCTTGCTTGTAAAATTCTTTCTTTGATTCATCACTTTGTTTCTGCCTTTATCCTAACTTTTCACCCCCTTGTACCCTCCCTTTTTCTTGTATTTAAAAACTTTTGAGTATCCTTTCAGGTGTATTGGTGCCTGTTAGAGAATTGTATTTTGACTGTTTAAAAATTTTTGAGTAGATGTTCAGTTAAGTTTAAATATTTTACCAGTAGTCTAGTTTTCACTATGGAGAAGGCCATCAGTTTTAAGAAGTGTAGGCAGTGTGGGCTTAAATCCTTCCTCAAAAGCCTCATGAGAGTTGCATGGTGTGTCTTGTGGTAGGGCATTTGGATGCTGATTGTTCCTTCTGCAAAAATTCTAGCTGTCGTACCTTGATAGAAGGAACAAGTTGGTGCTTACATGTTTACTTAAGTCTGATGTGGCAGGGGAAAATAAAAAAGGATAAACAACCAGCCAAACCAAATCATCCAGAGAAGAAGGGGAAAAAAGAGAGAAGGGTGGATGACTCGGCTATCTATTTCATCCTTCGGCTATCTATTTCATCCTTGCCTCACTCAGGATCTTCCTTGTTGGCTACTGTCTCCAGATTGGCTCCCCCCCAAGACAGGAGTCTGCTGATAGCACTGGCTCAGCTCTAAGGAATAGAACGGGGAGCTTCTCCTCAGAGCATGAACTATCCTGATTTGTATCCTTACGTCTAACAGTGGCTGCATTGTTTTTCCTTTAGGTCCTCCCAACCCCCACTCATCTGTATGAGGATAAGATGTTGCATTTCTTCCAGGGTACAAGAGCAACCCAAACCATCTTCACTATTGTTTATCCCCTGGAGTCGTGTTTCTGCTCTGGGAGCTCTGGAATCGATGCAAGAGTCAGTGCTTCTGATGTTTTTCGTATTGATCACTGCTAAAGTATCTTTAGCTATATGGGTTATATCCTTCCAGGTATATAACATCAGGCCAGCTTCCAAAGCTTCAGAGCAACCTCCACACACCCGAATTGTTAAGCAGATTGTGATGAGCTGACTAAGTTAACTTTGGGTGAGAAGCCCTTCAGAGCTGTACTGCAGCCTAAGAGTACACTCCTCTGAGGATTTTTTTTTCTTCGCAGGGCAGCTAAGTTCCCTTTGTGAGACAAAGCCTTTCATTTTCTTAAATTTTGTTAGTGTTTTATTACTTTCCTCTTCAGGAAAGTTATTTTAAAACTAGGAGTGTTGTTATTTAATGGACTGTTACAAGACTCTGATGTTCTTTTAAATGGAGCACTTGTTTCTTTCCATCAGTTTAAAAGTAGTGTAAACTAAATGAAAACGTATTTCCTTTGGAGAAATTATTATTTTTTTTTTGTTATGGGTGTGCCATGCTGTTTTAAAATATATTTTACTGTGTTTTATTCTGTCATTTTTTTTTTTTATGGACTGGTAGTTTTACTAGCATTTGCTGTTTGTCCTCCCCAGGAAAGTGTCACCATTTCCAGCTTGACCATGGAACAGGCTATTGGTCCCTTGGTCTGTCCGTCCTTCCAGTCGCAAATAGAAAAAGTAAACAGCCTTTGCCACCACAGCAGGCTTGCTGTTTGTCCGAGCCACAGGTGGGTGACTCTGCTGTGGCCATTTTTTGTACCTCAGACCACTCATCTTTTACCAAGAATCCTTTTGGTGTAGCATCTGCAGCTTGTATTGACCGAGGTTAGCAACATTCTCAGTGGCAGGGAAGAGCCAATCTTGTTTGTCCTGGGAGAGGGAACAGGGAAGTTCTCTGTTGTGTCATAATGCTGTGCCCATTCCTGAGGAAGCAGTGGCTACCATTAGTAACACGGTTAGCCCAATTTTTCATCAGAAAACCAAACATGTATCTACTCCTCAAATTTCTTGGATAGACGTATGGCAGTAAAAGTGAGATTTTACTGGGACTGGCTCAGGGTTTAGTTCAGGCTATTGATCCTTCTTGCAGAGTAGTTTCTGGTAAAAGAAAATGGGAGATGCCTCTTTTCCTGAAAAGATTCAAAATTCTGAAACTGAAGAGGAAGATGCAGGGGCTGACTCAGGGTTTTGCCCTTAGATTTCTGATTCAGATTAGAGAAGAAAGAGCTCCATTTCTGATTCTTCCTGTGGGGGGGGGGGGGTTACTCTTTCTCTGAGACTATTACTAGAAATTCCCAGTGTTTTCAGTGTGAGAACCCTGAGGTTTCTCAGTCCCTTAGAAAATAATATGAGTTATTACAGAAGGATTTTCCAGAACGTACATCCATTCTTCTTGTCCTGTCTGCTTTAGAGGATGTGTCTTACTGCCTGTGATTTTCCTGATGTTCAGCCGGCAGGTAAAGTATATAAAGATCCTCAGTCTTTTAAATTTTTGTACACTATTCCCAAACCTGACTCAGCAGTTATAGTTTAGTTGGTCCCAGTGTGGCTAAGCACTTATCTAATTCCAGTCCTTCTCTTTCTAATAAGGATGGGGAAGTTATTGATGCATATGGGGGAGAAAAGTGTATACTTCTACAACTTTGATTTTAAGAATTTTAAATTGTCAGGCTGATATGTTAAAGTTTATTCTGTATGAGGAATGTTCTACCTGCAGTTTAAGTTTCTTCTGTTGCACAGGTCAGTACTCATTGTTTACTCTCTGTGTATGACCCTGTTCTTCTCTCCAGTGCAGTGGTCACTGGTACTGTTTTGAGAAGATCTGCAAGGCTGCATTCTCAGAACATTTCAGGTGGTGTTAAAAATGAGATTTTAAGTTCTCCTTTGGAAAACAATTTAGTGTTTGGCCCGTCTGCTACAGAGGTGGTCAAAAAGTATAATGAAAGAGGCAAGCTGGTTCAGGTAATCTTTAAGATTTTTCACCCTCCTTTTCCAAACTGTCCAAGGAACTTTCTATCTCCTCATCCGATTTTGATAAAAAAAAGAATAAAACAACTCAACAAAATTTAGGTAAGCAGACATTTAAGAAGGGATGACATGGAGGTTCCAAAAAGAAGTCTCAAACCTCCCAAAACCAGGGACAGCCTAACATGTCTGAATGACTATTCAAGAGACCTTGTAAACCCCCTCTCAACCTGGTCCCTTTTTTCTTCCGGAAAATCTGAATCTCTGTTTTCCTGTTTAGCAAAAGATTGTTTTTGACAAATGAAAACCATCCATCAAGGTCACAGATGACAGTGGGAGGAAATTCCTCCTTCCCAGGGGAGAGTCATTCCTCATTCTCTAGATCAGACTCTATTTCCACCTGTTCTTCATCACATGATGTCCCAAGAAGTGATGGAACCAGTTCATCCTTCCTAGGTGGGGAAGGGTTTTTACTCAAGGATGTCCCAACGAAAGAAAATGTTTGAAGACCAGTTCTGGATCTTTCTTTCCTAAACCTATTTGTGATGGTGTCCAAATTCAGAATGGTGTCACTTTACAACCTGTT
The DNA here is from genome assembly GCF_019279795.1 of Protopterus annectens. Taxonomy (NCBI): domain Eukaryota; kingdom Metazoa; phylum Chordata; order Ceratodontiformes; family Protopteridae; genus Protopterus; species Protopterus annectens. The sequence continues at coordinate 923,012,174 of NC_056737.1, read as the reverse complement.
AACTCTTCTTCCTCTTTTAGGTTTCCTTGTAACATTAGACATAAAAGATGCTTATGATCGCGTACCATTCATTCAGACTTCAGACGTTTCTTAAGGTTTTGTGTGTGTAGATCACATTATCAGTCCTCTGCCTTATGCTTTGGACTATCCATTGATGTTTTCAGAAGGTATTTAGCTCCAGTTATAGCTCATTGCAGGCTACAGTGTATCCACATTTTTCCATATGTTGTCAACTTGCTTCTCTTTACATAGTCTTTTTGAAAGTGCCAGGATTGTCTCTCTTGGTTGATAGATCTTACACAAGCTGGGATTCTAAGAGAACATTCAAGAAAGTCTTGTTGACGCCTTCATACAGCATTGTGTTCTTGGGGTGTCAGCTAGACACCTCAGTTCAAAGAGATTTTCTTATACAGGAAAAAATATATCTTTATTTAGATCTATTTATAATGTTTTCCATTCAGACTTTGGTCACTGCAAGGGAATACCTCAGGATTTTGGGTCACGTGGCATCTATGATTCTCATGATATTCTAGACAGTACTCGACATGAGAAATATACAGTGGTATTTGAATTCTCTTTGATCTCAACATCACCCCCTTTATTGTTTAGACTTCAGTACTGGGGTTTGTCAGAAGAGAAATATTTTGGTGCAGACAACAGATATCCTTAAATCCAAGTCTCTCTTTCTCCCTCCCTGTTCCAAAGAAGTCAGTAACCACAGATGCTGTGGACTTCGCTTGGGGAGCAGTTTCAGGAAGATTAAAAGTGCAAGTTTTGTGGGACAGGCAGAAGCACACATATATTAAGAAGATGCTTGCCCTGATCAGGGCATTCAACTCTCTGAACCACTTTGGTACTCAGGATGTCTACAAGTGGTTACCGACAATACCACAGTTATGTGGTACATTAACAAGCAAGGGAGAACAAAGTTGTATACTCTTTGCAGGGCTAGCCATAATAGACTGTGATATAGCCTTACAGCACAGTCTCACTCTGCAGGCATCCTACATTCTGTCAGTTCAAAGTTGTGTGGCAAACAAGCTGAACAGGACTAGGGCAGACCCTCACTAATGGAAACCAGATTAGGAGGTCTTCCAAAATGGTATCCATTTGTAAGGAGTTCCTCAAGTAGACCTGTTTGCCTCCTCTCTTGACAATCAACTGACAAAACTGTTCCAGGACAACCATTAAAAAGGCCTGTAAGACAGATGTCTTTTCTTTTCCTTGGACAGAAATGTTCCTATATGCTTTTCCACCCTTTCCGCTAATATCCAGGGTACTCCTGAAGATTGAGAAGGAATGGCCCAAGATCATTCTGCTGACTCCATTCTGGCTCTGGCAACCATGGTTCTTCCTTCTTTTTGAAATGGCCAGACACATTTGCCAAACACTTCCTCATAGACTGGATCTACAAGTACAGGGGTGTTTGATCACCCCATCAATCATGTTAATTTGACTGCCTGGATTATAGGGTCTCTTTAGGTACCTGATTACTGAGAAGAAAAAAATGGCAGCACCCAGTGCAGCAGCGGCTGCATCGGCTCGTCAGAGAAAAGTGTTTAATTTTTCTTCTTTTTCACTGAAAAATACAAGCAAACCTGGTTCTGGGCTCCTAAATGAAAATACAGGAGTTTACAGTAGACAGAAATTGCTGGAAATCAAGCATACTGCCCCGCCATGCTGCTGGACTGTTCTATTGTTTGCAGAGTCTTTGAGGACTATTACAGTCTCAGGTCTCTGTGAGTTAAGGAGCTTAACCCTGCATGCTGCTAAGTGCCTGAAACATGAAATGGGATGTGCTGAAACAGGCTGGATAAGTAAGAAAAGGAAGAGATGTGAAAGAGCAAGAAAAAGAGAATGTAGGCCTGGTACTGCTGCTAAACTAAAGGCAAACCCTCACAGGCCTGCACTGCCCTCAATACTGCTTGCAAATGTGTGCTCTCTTGACAACATGATGGACAACTTAAGGATGGAACTCTCTTCAAAGAAGAAGGTGAGAGACATTTGTTCACTTATGATTACTGAGACATGGCTACACAGCAATATCATTGACAATGCAGTTAATTTAGAGTTTCACACTGTGTCGTGCAGACAGAAGCCAAGCACTGCGTGGAAAAGCTAAGGGAGGAGGAGTCTGCATTGATGTTAATAACAGATGGTGCAGTAACTGTGTGATCATTTTGTCTCGCGTCTCTGAGAATCTGGAGTTTCTGTCTATAACCTGTAGACGTTTGTACATTCCTAGAGAGCTTAATGGAATCTGCATAACAGTGGTGTATATCCTACCTACTGCTAACACAAATGAGACACTCACAAAATTGTACCAGTCTACCTGTGACATGCAAAATAAATGCTTTGAGTGTGCTGATTTGGTAGTTGGTGACTGTAGTCAGGCTGATCTTAAGTTAGTACTCCCCCATTACTACCAGCATGTAAACTTTCCAACAAGGGGTAGGAGTACCTTGGATAAATTGATACACCAATATAAGGCAAGCCTACAAAGCAGTGTGGCATCCCCACACCTCAGCTGCTGGGATCATCTTTTTATCATGCTGATGCCTCCTTATAAACCTGCTGTGGTCAGGGAGAAACCCCATGGTGAAACAGATCAGGATTTGGCCCGAGGGAGCAGTATCAGTTCTCCGGCATTGTTTTGAGTGTACTAACTGGAGCATTTTCAAGGAGGCAGCCACAACAGACCAGCACATTGACCTAGATGAATACACCAAAGCAGTGATGACTTGCATCTTAAAGTGCATTTATGATGTCGCAGAGATCAGAAGCATCATCATAAGAGCTAACCAAAAGCCATGGCTGTACCGGTAAGGTCTATGATCTTCTGAAAGCATTAAATTAATAATTCAGGGCAAATGACAGGGAAGCCTTAAGTGTGGCAAGGGCAAACCTGAAGAAGGGCATATAAGAGGCTAAGAGTGAATATGGGAGGAAGGTACTAAACCATTTTGAGGACATGAAGGATACCAGATGGCTGTGGCAGGTTATACAACAAATTACGGATTATAAAGTGAGAGCTGCACAATGTGGTAACACTGACTTCCTAAACAGGCTGAATACCATTTTTGGAAGACTTGAGGAGAGGAACACCACAACTGTGCAAAGGTTACGTATGATACAGTATTCAGCCTTAGCCCGATGAAGTAAAAAGGGTGCTGCAGAAAGTCAATCCCAGAAAGACGGCCTGTCCATGGCTTATCTTAGGTAAGGTGCTAGAGCTGTGCAGACCATAACTTCCACAAAAAATGCAAAGTGCCCAAAATAGAACCAAAAAAACACAAGGAAGGCACTCAGGAAGGAAACCAAACTCAGCGGTTTATTCACCAAGTTGAAGTACAAATAAACACATCCAAAAAATCACAAAGAAGGCACTCAGGAAGGAAACTGTGCAGACCAACTATGTTCAGTACTCACAAATATATTTAACACCTCACTTGGCCTATCAAAGGTCCCTTCATGTTACAAAGTAACACGTCATCCCTGTACCCAAAAAAGCCTCACTCTGCAGCTTGAACGACTTCAGGCCTGTTGCACTAACATCTACAGATGTTCTTCATGTTTCACTGTTGCAGTCATCACACTTGGGTTATCTGCCTGCAGGTAGCCCTCAGTCAACCCGAATACCGGAGACTTAGTATTTCTGCGTCAGATGCTGTCACTTCAGGACTGACGTCAGGTTGTCAGGGTTATAAAAACAGGCAGCCAACGCCATTACATTAGTCTTTCTTGCCGAGAAGTCCAAAGCAGTAAGAAAAAGCTAAATCTATGCAGACAGTCAAAGAATTCTTGCAAGTAAAACCCCCTAGATTCAGTAGGCATTGCCCCTCGAAACATTGGAACCCCCAGACTACAATCTCAGGATATGCAGAGACCTAAGCAATGGAGTGCCTCCACCTCCTAAAGCAAGGGAGTGCTAAACCACCCCTTACGGAAAGAATTCCCAATAACTTCTTAACTCCACCCCCCCCCCCCCCCCCTCTGGCCAACTGCTTGTTGCCCCTAGGAGGAAAACTTGCCCTTCATGCAAAAAAATGGATTTCCATCACCAAAGACCGATGATTCCTCAACATTGTATCCCAGGGGTTCAAATTTTACTTCCACTCACTGCAAACCCAAAAAGGGTTCCCAGACCTCCCTCTAAACCAGTGGGCAGAGGCTTAAAACCAAGTCCAATCCCTGAACTCTATAAGGGCAATTCAGCCGGTTGCTGCGGAACAGATAGGTCAAGGATTCTATTCCAGACTTTTTCTGGTACCCAGAAAAGAGGGCACTTGGTGCCCAATCCTAGAGCTTTCAATTCTCAACACCTTTCTGGTGGTACCAAAATTCAAAATGCTCACCCTGCAGCAGCTTCTACCTTTGCTATCCAAAGATGCCTGGTTAGTCACCCTAGACTTAAAAGAAGCATATCTGCACATACCTATAAGGGAGTCATGCAGAAAATATCTACGCTTCAGGACAGGATCTATGCATTATCAGTTCTCTGCACTTCCCTTTAGTGGCTTATCCCCACTGATCCCAGAGTATTCACAAAATGCTTGGCTCCAGCCATTGCTTACTGCAGACAGAGAAATATTCAAATTTGCCCATACTTGGACGACTGCCTGATTTAGGCAGACAGGAAATGCTGTTGCAGCACCTGACATTTGTAATAAAAAAACCTTCTAACCTCCCTGGGGTACACCATCAACGGAAATAAATCAAAACTAGTCCCCAGTCACAAGATTGTATTCCTAGGAGCAAACTTGGACACAGCATCCCAGATGGCATTCCTCACTCCAGAAAAACAAGCCTATCTAATTGGCTATTTTACTCAAATGGCCACCAAAACCCAGCTATCCACAAGGAAAATCCTGTAGGCCCTAAGGTTCATGGCCTCATGCATCATACTAATTCCATATGCCAGACTGCATATGAGGAAACTTCAATGATACTTAAAAAGTCTTTGGTGCCAACATTCTCAGGACCTGGAAACTGTCGTTCCCATAATACCCTGTCTAAGGACAGAGTTTCTTTGGTGGGCAGCAGCATGCAACCACAACAAGGGACTGCCCTTTACCCAACCCCACACTGCCCAGACCCTAACTACAGATGCATCAGACTATGCCTGGGGGGACGGCGACACATTGATGGCAAGTGCATTCAGGGCCACTGGAGCCCAAGTCAAATGCATCTGCACATCAACCAGAAAGAGATGCTAGCATGCAGCATGCTGTGACAACTTTCAGATCCCTACTCTCATGAGGACACCTGCTAATAAAAACAGACAACACCGCAGTTATGTGGTACATCAACAAGCAGGGGGGGACCCACTCTTACCCACTCTGCAGGCTAGCCGTGGCCTTGTGAAACACTGCCTTGGACATGCAGGTACATCTGCAAGCTCAATTCATGCCAGGCAAACAAAACTCACTGGCAGACGGTTTAAACAGAAATCTCCTAGACCCACACGAGTGGCAATTAGAGCCACACACCTTCAACCTTCTGATTCAGAAATGGGGGACCCCAGATGTGGATCTCTTTGCCTCCCCCTGCAATCACCAGCTCAGAAGATTCTGCACCAGGATACCTCACAGCAGGGCCTGGAAAGTGGATGCCCTGTCCTTCCAGTGGGTAAATCTCTCAATCTATGCCTTTCCCCCTCTGCCCCTACTCTTAAGAGTATTGCTCAAGGTAAGACAGGACAGACCAAGGACAATTCTGATTGCCCCGGACTGGCCACACCAACACTGGTACCCACTCCTGCGAAGCTCATCACTGGTGCCACCCTGGTATCTACACCAGAACCCAACCCTGCTCTCTCAGCAGGGGGGAACAGATCTTGCATCCGCAACTGCAAACCCTAAATCTTGCAGCCTAGCTTATTCCTTGAATTCTCCCCCAGTTACCAGCCTAAGCAAGCAGTCAGAAGACCCAGTACAAGGAAATCCTATGTGAGAAGAAATAGCCAGGGAATTGTTATGGCTAGGCTTGTATAGGCCCTAGGACCGATAGCCTAGTACCAACCTATGAACCTGTAAGTGGAAAAGGTACTGCTCCTGGATTCAGTCTAAAGGAAAGGACACAGCACTGCCTTTCCTGCCTCTAATCCTGAATTACTTAGCAGATCTACTCCACAGAGGCCTATCCTTCTCCTCCATCAAGATCCATGCCTCTGACATTTCGGCTCATTACAACACTGAGCCACCTCTCTTCTCTCACCCTCTTATCAAACAGTTCCTGAGAGGGGCAAACAACCTAAGGCCACCAAGGAGAGCACCCACCCCTGCTTGGGACTTTAACTTTGTACTGGAAAAGCTCACACTTACCCCCTTTGAGCCTGCAGAGTCAACAGAGTTAAAATTCCCCTCTCAGAAAACAGCCTTGCTTCTGGCCATCACTTCAGCTAGAAGAGCGTCTGAGCTACAAGCACTTATGGCTGTGGAACCCTTCATTATTTTCTACACTGACAGCGTTTCCCTCAGGACTAACCCTTTCTTTATGCCTAAAGTTGTGTCCAGTGTGGCTCTCAACCAATGTATCCATTTGCCTGTCTTCTTCCCTAAACCTCAGAATAAAGGGGAAAGGATCCTGCACTCCTTGGACGTGCACAGATAGCTCACATTCTACCTTGACAGGACTAAGCCCTTCAGAAAATCTGACCAGTTTCTAGTCAACTTTGGAATAGGGGCAGAGGGCAAGGCCATTTCAAAGCAAACCATTTCCAAATGGCTAGTACATGGCTTCCCATGGTGCTTGTAGCAGAAATGGATGCAAACACCTCGGGGGGGGTCAGAACATATTCCACTAGGGCAACTTCTACCTCTGCAGCATTCCTCAGGGGAGTCTCTACCAGGGACATCCAGGAAGCTGCTACCTGGAGTTCTGTATCCACCTTCATCAAGCATTACCACCTGCCTATCTTTTCCAAATCCAGGGCAGGTTTTGCAACAGCAGTTCTGCAAGGCATTCTAGCCAGCCCTAACTCTTCTTGACTACCTCCACCCTTCTGCTTTGGGAGTCTACCCAAGTGTGATGACTGCAACAGTGAAACACGAAGAACATAGTACAGTTGTGTACACTTACCATAAATGTAGATGTTCGAGTGTGTTCACTGATGCAGTCCTGGTTTCCCTCCCTCCCTCCAGCCGCCTGGTTTTCTCTCTCTTTCTCTCTCTAAACTCTTTATGCCTTTTACTACCCCCCTTTCAGGGGTATTGGTATTGGTATTTACTCTTTTTACTGGTGGTGTTTTCCCCCACCATAACTTAGCTCCCTGTTGGGGGGCTCCTGACATTTGGGGCAAGAAAAACTGATGTAATGGCATCGGCTGCCTGTTTTTATACCCCTGATGACCTGAAGTCAGTCCTGGAGTGACAGCATCTGACGCAGAAATACTAAGTCTCTTGTATTCGGGACGACTGAGGGCTACCTGCAGGCAGATAACCCAAGTGTGATGACTGCAACAGTGAATACACTGGAACATCTACATTTATGGTAAGTGTACACAACTGTACTTTATGAAATGTTTTGAGAGGCTAATCAAGAAACACTTGTCTGCAGAACTGCTATCAACTTTTGATCCACTGCAGTTTGCCTACAGAGAAAACAGTTCCACGACTGATGCAATAGCAGTCGCATTGCATCTTGCTCTTGAGCATCTGGAGAGCAAGAACAGCTATGTGAGAATGCTATTCATCTGCTTCAGCTCAGCATTTAACACAGTTGTCCCTATGCAACTGATCAATACGCTAGTACATCTGGGCATCAGCAAACACCTCTGCAGTTGGATCCTGAACTGTTTGATTAACAGGACACCGAAAGTTTGTGTGGGCAAGAACACCTCTAGGAGCATAACACTCAACACAGGTGTTCCTCAGGTTTGCATTCTCAGCCCCCTATTGTGTACTATCCTAACCCATGACTGCACAACAAACTTCAGTACAAATCATGTCTTCAAGTTTGCTGGCACCACAGTCGTGGGTCTCGTCAGGAGAGAGGGTGAGAGTGCATACAGAGAAGAGGTTAACACACACTGAATTGCCTTGTGTGCAAGAAACAACCTTGAGCTGAATGTAAGTAAAACAAAAGAGATCATAGACTACAGGAAGTGACAAACACCCCATACACCAGTCCTAATCAATTGATAGACAGTGGAAAGAGATCATAGACTACAGGAAGTGACAAACACCCCATACACCAGTCCTAATCAATTGATAGTCAGTGGAAAGGGTAAACAGTACCAAATTCCTCTGAGTTCATATCTCTGATGATCTCTGTTGGTCCGGGAACACCTGCCACATAGTAAAAAAAAAAAAAAAAAAAAAACACACCAACGTCTCTACTTTTTGAGAAGATTTAAAGTTGAAATTACCATTGTCAGCACTTTCCACCTTCTACAGAGCAGCAGTTTAAAACATCCTAACATCTAATGTTTCGGTATGGTGTGGGAGCTGTTCGCTGACAGATAAGAAATCCCTGCAGAGAGTGGTGACAGTTGCCAAGAAGATAACTGGCACTAGTCTGCCCACAATCCAGGATCTTTTTACATCAAGGAGCCTAAACAGGGCCACCAGAATACTAAATGACTCATCTCATCCTGCAGACAGTCTGTTTATGAGCCTGTCTGTCATTTGGTAAAAGATCCCACTGTATTCGATGCAGGACAATTAGTTTCAAAGACAGTTTTTGTCATAAGGTGATCAGACTTCTTCACTCCAACATTAGGTCTGATCATTGACAGGTCATGATGTTGGGACTTCCCATTCACTGTGAGATATTATTTTATGTATTATGCCCAGCCAACCATTATAATTTATACTACAAACCAGGTGCAATATTTTTTTTCTTCTACTGCTATGTGCTTGTTCACCCATAATGTAGTACATGGTTCATGTGCAATACTGTTACTTGAACCTTTATGTGATTTTAGTATCTTAACAAGTGTGTATTTCTAGGAATATATGTCACTATACACAGAAGTGTAGAGTTGATTTAAAAGATGGTGGTAGTAGTATTGTATGTTTTAAATTGTCTTTCTATGTATGCGATTTCTTTTTTGTCTATCCCATGATGAGCTGATAGCACGGAATCTCATTTAATCTCCACTTGTGTAGATCTAAATGACAGTAAAGTTACTTTTGATTGAGGACATGCAGCAGGTACTAATGAAGGCAAGGAAGCCTCCTACTAGAAAATCATATATCAGCAAATGGAAAAGATTTTCTGGTTGGTGCCAACAACAATAACCAGCTCTCATCGAGGGCTAGTTGTTACCTGGTTTCACAATATTTGTGTGAGTTGCTATCCTGTGGCTTTTCTTATTTCTCTATGTTCATTTATCAGTCATTTCTGCATGTTTGCCTATGGATCCTCCTCTTTCAATGCAGTCTCATGTCAGAGTATTTTTGAAAGGAGTTTGGAATAAGAGGCCTCCAAGAAAATTGATGGCCCCTGCTTGAGATCTTAATTTTTTGTTAGAGAAGCTAACACTTTCTCTGTTTGAAACAGTTAATCAGGATGAGTTGAGGTTCTTAACATGGAAAACAGTTTTATTGATTGCTCTTGCAGAGGTCAGAGTAATCAGTTTTACTGATTGCTGTGACTTCTGCAAGAAGAATATCTGAGTTGCAAGCTCTTATGGTCATTTAACTCTGTCTCATTTCCATAGAGACAGATTCATTCAGAACTAATCCTCCTTTTACGCCTAAAGTGGTATCCAAGTTAACTTTGTCCATCTCCCCATTTTTTTTCCTGATCCTAAAGATGATGGAGAAAGGATACTCCATACCTTGGATGTCCACAGACAACTCTGGTATTGTCTTGACAGAACTAAATGTTTCTGATCTTTGGATCAGTTGTTAATTTCTTGTGAAGTTAAAAAAAGGGAGAACCTTTTGTTTTTTGGTGTGTTTTTTTTAATGCCAGAGTGTGGATATTTATTGTTTGTTTTTCTTAGCATTGTCCTTTCAGGGCTCAGCCTCCCTCTCTCTGATTGCAGGAAAGCTGTGAAGGACTTCACACCCAAGTTGTATTTTACCTAGCTCAGCTCGCACTCCTTGACAGTTTGGTCACCTGGAAAATGTCCTTATTCTTTGCAAGCTGGCCAGCTGTTATGCTGGATAGCATCCATATAGCTAGGGCTATTGCAGCAGTGATCATTTGAACATCTACTGTTCTGGTAAGTTCAACTTACACACCTTTACTTTAAATGTCTAACCAGTATCATTAAGTTCTTTCTGATATTGTTGCATCAAAATTACAAAAACACTAGCATTTTTTCCCTTTTTCTCTCCCTGCTTTATGACTAGTGTTGTATTCTCTGTATGTTTTAGAGAACATTGTTTTGTTTTAAAAAGTTGTCAAGACGTGTAGTCACTTTAGTTCATTCACTCCAGTGGAGCTCAGGAAGTTTGTACTTTAACTTCCAATGGGCGGAGCCTAAGAATTTTTACAGAATCAAATTATGTCCTTGCATTTCAAACAAATATTCGTATCTCTGGAACAGTAGGGGTTATGAAAAAAATACCAATGGCAAACACTTCATTGCAAACTGTATTTATTGAGATAGTATTCTTTAGGTTTTAGGTCTTAACCTGAATTTTATAAGTCACGATAAACACAGTAACTATTACATTTGTGATATTTTGTAAACAACTTAAAATATCTCCGCAAACACACAGGTTACACAAATACTGTCAGCAGCATTTTATTCATTAGCTAACAGCTTTCATATGAGGCTAAGGAGTTCTGTCAGTGTTACTCAGTTGTTGAGATATTTAAAAACGTGCAAATTCTATCTACGTATATAAATTAATATCATGGAAACAACAGTTATCTATTTACCTGCACTAGACAGAGGTCAAATAGTGATGCAGTTAAGTTTGCCATTGTGTAAGCTTTAAGATGTAATCTTTTAAAACCTTGTATATAGCATGGTTTTGGAATTATTGATGCAAATGTGAACAAGCAATATTTGACACCTAGAGGTCTCAGTAGGAGTTAACTGCAGGTGTACCTGGATTTGTAACTTGGATGCAATGAGTTAATATCCTAACTTTGAAATCTCTTAGAATTCTGTTGAGCACTTTCTCTGTGTCCATTAATATTACCTCCTCAACTACTGTGTTATGTGCTTGGTTGGCAAGTATACCAGACCACTAATAGGATCTTTATCAGCAGCAGCCTTTACTCTGTCCACCCAGTGTTGCAGTTATTAGAGACAGTAAAGAATTGTTGCTGGTATCTTTATAGCATCTTGATTTCTCACATTATTAGAAATTGGTATTTATGCAGTGCCAACGTTACCCCCCCCCCCCCACACACACACACACACAAAGGACCAATCACAATACCAGCAGATTGCAAGGCGCCCAGTATTACTACTGCTGCACAGGTTAAAACAGCACTGTCCAAGGCCAAGAATACAGCTTCCATGGGACTTGACAATATCCCTATCCCTGGCTTTGTTCTACATGAACTACAGAATGAACTGGCACCTCATCTGTGTGCCCTGTTCAATCACAGCTTCACCTCAGGCTTTGTCCCTACTGAATGGTGCACTGCTACAGTCATCCCTCTCCACAAAGGAGGAGTGACTACAGACCCTGGGAACTATCGCCCCATTAGCCTGACGAGCCTAATATGCAAAGCTATGGAACGCATAATCATGGACCTAATGAACAAGGATGTAGGGAATCTCCAAACTCTGGATCTCACACAGTTTGGTTTTGTGAAGGGTAGATCATGTCTGCTCAACTTGGTCGACTTCTTTGAGTCAGTCACCAGAGCTGTGGATGAAGACAAGGTGGTTCATACAGCCTACCTTGATCTGACCAAGGTGTTTGATACCATTCCCCATTCAGGAATCATAGAAAAACTCGCTAAGATAAGCATCAACCCCTATATCACTAGGTGGGTTGCAAACTGGCTCACAGATAGAACCCATAGTGTGAAAGTAGCTGACTCCAAGTCAGACTGCCGACCAGTCATGAGTGGACTCCCACAAGGTTCCGTCCTGGGTCCTCTCCTGTTTGGTATCTACTTCTCTGAAGTCCAGGCCAACACAAAGGGTCTCTAGCTGACAAAGTTTGCAGACGATTGCAAGTTGGGCACTATTATTAACTCCTCAAGAGTGTTGACATCCTGCAGAAAGGCCTCACTGAGACCGACTGGTTGTCAGAACCATGGCCTTAAGCTCAATGCCAAAAAATGTGTCGTCATCCCCTTTGGGAAAAACCCAGTTCCCATGAATTACCACATCGATGGTAGTCCACTGAACACAGAAGGTGTTATAATAGATCTGGGAACACAGGTTGACAGCAACCTCTCTTTTGACCACCACATTGCCACCGTGGTCAGAAAGTCCTTCTATGTGGCACATCTCATTACTAAGAGTTTTGGATCCAGGAAGAAATAGGTCATTGTCTCCCTCTACTCTCATTAGGCCAATCATCGAGTACAATGCCCCATTTGGCATTTACATCACTAGACACCTGCAACAACTAGAGTGGCCACAAAAGTACCTCACAAAGAGAATCCTAGGCCTTAAACACTTGTCCTGTGTGGACAGACTCAAAAAACTCCCAACTATTCTCTGTCTCATATCACATACTTAGAGGCGATCCAGCTCTGTTAGAAATGCAACATCTAAAGAAATCCCAATCTCTCCACACCACACGCTCCAGTGACCTCCACCTCATTGCCACAATGAACAGAACATGCAGGAGGGACAGGTTTATAACCCAGAGACTGCCCTTGCTATGGAATAGACTTCCCATACATGTCAAACAGAACACCTCACTGGCCTGCTTCAAGAGAAACCTTGGTGAGTGGATGAGAAATAGAAAATTCACCTCGGGGGATCACTCCAGTGGCTCTACTCAACAGAGGCACTGAGAACTAAGGTCGGGTGGCACGATGTCAGGTTAATCCTATGGACTAGGTTTGTAAAGGCTCCAGGGCCATTAGCCTAGTACACACCTATGAACTTATGAGGTACCTTGGTTGTTATCTTTGTTTAACTTCAGTAACACCATGAATGTGTTCTCTGCAATGAGTTGTTGTTGTTGTTGTTGTGTTTTTCGGCTTTTCCCGGTTAGGGGTCACCACAGCGGAACTCCGGTCCGCTAATGATTGGCAGTAGATTTTTACATGCCGAGTTGCCAGTCCTGACACACAACCTTCAACGAAGGTACGCCCATTCACACATGTCTCCACACAGAAGACGCTTTAGCTGAGAATAGAACAGGACGTCTTACTGTAAGGCGACAAAGCTACCGCAGCACCACCACCACCACAGTAATATGTGCAATTAAGTCTGTATCTTAAAACAAAAATGAGTTATATGTTTCTTTGCATGGCTTCTTTTGTGCCAGCTTAAGACAAAAATAGTCCTAGCATTGTGAAACAAGTGCACCTGATCTGATACAGTTACTTTGAAATGAATGATAAGGCAAAAATAGTAATTGATCATTTTGTTTTGTACCATATAGACAGTGTAGTTGTACATTTAAAAAGCCTATACTTCTGCACAACATTAAGTACAGTTTAAATCTTGGAGCTATACTGCAACCCTGTGGCAATTTGATGGATGCTTTGTTTTTTGTGCTCTCTTTCAAGACGAGATGATTAGGAAATTCAGCTGTGAAATACTGATGAAAACAAAACCAATGCCAGTAAATGTGGCCATAAGGCCAAAGCCACCATATTGAGACATCCATATTTGAAGGAACCCATGAAAATGACTGCTGTGAGAAAAGAGGGCACTACACATATTCTGCATACATGCATCTCAGTGTACCAAAAGAGGTATGTTGGAGGTGGGAAGAGCAGTGAATTTTGCATTCTTAGAACTCATTTCATAAAATTCACCTTTTGATCTCGCACTTCATTCCTTGGCATCAGCCACCTTCCATTCTCCTGAACCAAAGTTGTCCCCCTGCGAAACTCCTATATGTAACCACAGACTATGCAAAACTGTTGCCCAAGTTATCCAGTCCATTCTTCCATTGTTCGACTTGCTGTTTATATTTTAATGTTTCACCCCTCTGCATGCATCCTTGAATCAACAGCCATGGAACACTAGTGATTAACAAGCAGCTGACAACATATCTCTGCCTAGCATAGTCACATTTGCAGTGGTAATATAGAAATGACCATTATTTAAAACACTTGTGATCAAAAGCTTGCATACCGAACAACTGACTGCTTTGCCATTGTGAACAATAAGAGACTGAAAATATAGATAACTTTTTATAACATTGTTACATTGGTGAAATATTTACCAGATCTTCACAAACTGAGCCATGTTTTTTAAAGTCACAGTTGGACATCTGAAGTGTGCTCATTCAGTAAATTGATTGTAATTGGTGAGTACAGAGGCCATCTGTGGATAAAAGTAACTTAACATCTACTGTTGTTTGATCACTGTTAAGCAGTCACTGATCTGGCTTGTCAGAAACAGCATCATACATTATATCTGCTGAAATCAGTGTAAAATAATTATTGATGTGGCATGTGGCTGTATTTCCGGGTTTTTGGTGTTTGCTTATCTAAAAGTAAAAAAAAATGGCCATAATTTGTTTCCTGTTCCATCACAGTTGGATGTCATTATTATGTATAATAGGTGTCTGTCTTTGTCTGGGCTGGATGTTTTTTGATAGCCAGCAGATCATTGGCACAGTGGCGCAGTAAATCACATTGCCATGTTTGGCACTCTTTTCTCTTGAGTTCTGGTCTAGTCTTTCCTTTTGGCGTCTGCATGTCCTCTCTGTGTTTGGCTTGGTTTTAACCAGATGATCTGGTTTCTTCCAGCACTCTTGAGTAAATGTTCTTGGTGAATTGGCATTCTTCCACTTTGCATACAGTGTATATGCTTATGTGAAAAAATATCATTGATTTTATCTGTGACCACATTTATAAATCTTCTGGCTAGCAGTAATTATCTGTAATTCATTATATCTATGGCAAATGCTTCACAGTGCATCTAGTCCCTCAGTTTTTGGAGAGATGGCAACCCCCTCACTCCTTCACAGTATAAAGGGATTTTGACACAGGCTTCATGGGATCCTTATTCTCTACCTCAGCTGTGGGCCCCACATAATCTAAAGCTGGTCTTGCACAGAGGTGTTCACAGAAGGTCACTGCAGATAATGTGTGCTGGCTGGGGGCAATGTTGTCAGTATTTCTTTAACTTTCCTCGCAATCAAAGCTCAGAGGTGTACACAGAATGTTGGTATAGCTTGATGTTCTTCGTGTTTCACTGTTGCAGTCATGACTGTAGGGTTTTCCCCTGCCGGCAGGCAGCCCTCGGTCGGCCAGAATCCCAAAGTCTGGGTCTGGCGTCGGCTGTTCAGCCATGCTCCCTGACGTCAGAGCGCCAGGAGTACAAAGCTGACAGCCGACGCCATTTTCTCCAGTCTTTCTTGCCTTGCGGTGATAGCAGTTCGCAAGTGCCAGTCGGCTGACTCCTGACAATTTTTTCTAAATGGACTTCAGTCCGAAGACTTTCTTCTCCTACTCAAAGCTAAGTACCCCGTTGGGGAAACTTTTTTCTTGCTCCAGTCCGATGTCAGAAAAAGTTAATAATTGTATTTCATGTGGGAAGCAAATACCTCATAAGGATTTTCATTCTTACTGTATTCCTTGCTTAGGCCCTGACCACGACGTAGCTAGTTGTCGGTTTTGTGCTAGATTCAATCAACGTACTATTAAACGAAGGTACGATTTTGCATTTCATTTCTTCGGTAGGCGTTTTAATTACAAAATGTCGTTGGATACGGTTCCTGCTACCGGAGTTCACAAACGACGCAAGGATAAAGACAGGCCTCCGAGGTCCAAATCAGACGATGTTGTACAAGCAGAGCCAGCTTCAGGTTCGGCCGTTGTCAGTGAGGTGCTTTTGCAGCCCCTGCTTTCGGCCATTTCGAAACCGATGGCCGAAACGGACTCCCACGAGGAGCCATCTAGGCCTTTGAATATTTCTGTTGCAGGACCTTCGGACAATGCTCCTTTGGATGGGTCCGGAGCTGCTGTGCAGGTACCGGCTTCCGAAGGGGTTTTCAGGCCTACTCAGCTTCTAATAAAGGCAAAGCCAAAGACAAAGGCAAAGACTCCTTCCAAATCAAAGACTGCAGCCCAGGCCTCTTCTGATCCGGCACTTAAGTCTCAGGAATAGTTACTCAAGATGGCTGAAGACTTACTTACTATGATTAGGGGTTCACATCCCCCTCCAGACAAAAGGCCAAGGCAGGAAGTGTATTAAGACTCCTCTGATCAGGCTTCTGTTTCTTCAGTTTCTTCTTCTGACCAGGAATATTCTTTCCCTCCTTATGAGGATTCTGATGCTGAGGAATCCATTCCTTCAGCTTCTCCCCGTGAGGATTTCTCTTTTGGGGAAACTTTGCATGAAATGAGGGAACATTTTCACTGGGAAGGACAGGAGTACTCGGAATCTAAGAAAAGACTTAGAGATTTTCTTCTTCTTCCCCAACATAGACCCCTGGCTATTCCTCCTATTTTGGATATTGTGGATGATGCTTTTTCGGAGGCTAACCTAACTCCTGACTCTTTTCCTCCTGCTCCTGTTAAGCCAGACAGATATTATAGGGTTCCTGATTCCCACCAGTTTTTATACAAGAATCCTACTGCTGATCCTGAAACCATTTCTCAGGGTCCTAAGGGGTTAAGGCCGCTTCTGCTAAAACCCCATTCCCACTGAGAAGGATTCCAGATCTTTAGAAAGATGGGGCAAAAAAGTGTACACTTCTGCTACTTTATCTATTAGGGCTTTAAACTGTCAGTTTCATATGCTGAAATACCAGCAATTTCTTCTGTCTGTTTTAAAACAAAAGTTATCTTCCATTTCCGCCTGTGCAGATGATAAGGAATTACATGACTTAATGCATGCCACTGAACAAGTTGGGAAGCATGGTTTACACTGTGGATTTGATGCCTTGGAGGCTTCTTGTAGGGCTGCTGCCTCTGGCACAGTCATTAGAAGGCATGCGTGGTTAAAGGAACAAAACTTGTCAGATCAAGTAAAAGCTAAATTATTGGATGCTCCTGTTCAGCATAATGTTTTGTTTGGATCTAAAGCTGAAGAGGTGATAAAGAAGATGGAGGACAAGGCAAAATCCATGCAAACAGTTAAGATTTCTTACAAGTACAGCCACCCAGATTTAGTAGGAATTGGCCTACTAAAAATTGGTCTTTTCCCAATTCTGACAGGCCTCAGAGGGGTAGATACAGACGCTCCCGAGGAAGGCCTCAAACGCAAGCCTCTTATAGACCAAGACAGTGGACTGCTTCCACCCCTAGGGGAGGAGAGGACAGGTCGCAAGCTCATAGAAAACAGACTCAATGACTCCCTCTGTTGGGCTGCAGGAACTTCTCGCCTGGAAGCCCCCCTCGGAGGAAAACTTTCTCTTTTTCACCTAAACTGGACTCATATAACCCAAGACAAGTGGGTTCTGGATGTGGTTTCAAGAGGTTATAAATTCCATTTTCATACCCTTCCAAGACCAAGCGGATGGCCGAATCTTCCAAAACATCAATGGTTGGAGGCCTTAAACCAGGTGGAAGCTCTCTTGGCTATGAAAACCATAGAACTGGTTCCACTTTCAGAGATGGGACAAGGTTTTTACTCAAGGCTCTTTCTAGTCCCCAGAAAGCAAAATTCATGGAGACCCATTCTGGATCTGTCAGTCTTGAACACTTTTCTCGAGATACCAAAATTCAAGATGCTTACTCTACAGCAGCTACTTCCAATGCTGACCAGTAATGCATGGATGGTAACTCTGGATTTAAAGGAGGCATATTTACACATTCCCATCAGGCAGAAATGCAGAAAATTCCTCAGGTTCAAGGCCGGATCGAAGCACTATCAATTCTCTGCGCTGCCCTTTGGATTGTCTACTGCGCCCAGGGTCTTCACCAAATGCCTGGCTCCAGTGGTAGATTATTGCAGACTTAAGGGAATTCAAATTTACCCTTATCTGGACGGCTGTCTTATTCAGGCAGACCGCAAGGATGTCTTACTCCAGCATCTAGAATTTGTTCAGAATCTTCTCAAGTTCTTGGGATTCACTGTAAACATAAAAAAGTCAAATTTGACACCCTCACAACAGATAACTTTTCTGGGTGCTCTTCTCAACACAACAACCCAGATGGCATTTCTGACATACGAAAAACAATTACAACTGGCTTCAACTTTTAAAACCTTGGCAACATTAACTCAGCTATCTGCAAGGAAATTCCTGCAGGCTTTGGGTTACATGGCCTCCTGCATCCTTCTCGTACCATATGCAAGACTACATATGAGGAAAATTCAGTGGTACCTAAAAAGTGTATGGTCTCAGCATTGCCACAGTTTAAACATACAGATTACCATCCTGCCTTGTCTTCAAAAGGAATTCCTTTGGTGGTCCAAGGCATGTACTCTAAACAAAGGAAAACCCTTCAGTTTGCCTCCAGCCACTCAGATTCTACTCACGGACGCCTCAGATTATGCGTGGGGAGCCCATTTTCAGGGCAACTGTCTGCAGGGCCTTTGGACAAAGGATCAGAAGCTCATGCATATCAATTTAAAGGAAATGTTAGCCGTTCCGAAGGCTCTATTGGCCTTCAGGAATCTTCTACATCCAGGACAACTACTGATATGGACAGACGACACCACAGTTCTGTGGTACATAAACAAGCAAGGGGGATCTCATTCCTATCCCCTTTGCAGACTAGCCATGAATCTATGGAACACAGCTCTAGCTTGCAAACTGGACCTTCAAGCTCAGTTTTTACCAGGAAAGCAAAACTTCCTGGCAGACAGTCTGAGCAGAAACCTGTCAGACCCACACGAATGGATGCTGGACACCGAAATATTAAAGATGATTACAGCAGTCTGGGGATGTCCTCACATAGACCTCTTTGCATCCCACCTCAATCATCAACTACAGATTTTTTGCACCAGGACATTCCACGAACTAGCTTGGAAAGTGGATGCACTATCATTCAGTTGGTGAAACCTCTCTGGGTATGCCTTTCCACCTCTACCTCTTCTTCCACGGGTGTTATTAAAGATCAAACAGGACAAGCCCAAGATGATAATCTTGCTGGCCCCAAATTGGCCTCGGCAGTTTTGGTACCCAACACTGAGAAACCTTTGTCTGGAGCCCCCTTGGGTTTTACCACAGACTCCGAACCTTCTGTCCCAACTCCAGGGTCAGGTTCTGCACTCCCATATCAAAACTCTCAGCCTGGCGGCATGGTTAATCCAGGGTCTATGATTCATTCTCTCCTACCAAAGCAGGTTATGGATGTCATTTTAGAAGCCAGACGTCCTAGCACTAGAAAATCTTATGCAGGAAAATGGAAAATATTTTGCTCCTGGATGCAGGCTCAGGATTCAGATCCTCTTATTCCTAACATTCCTCTGATTTTACTTACAGACCTCTTACATAAGGGTCTCTCTTTCTCTTCCATAAAAATACATGCCTCTGCTATTTCTGCTCATTATAATACAGACCGTCCAATCTTTTCCCACCAGCTCATGAGACAGTTTCTCAGAGGAGCTAAGAACGTAAGGCCCCCTAGATCTCCTCCCATTCCTGCTTGGGATCTCAACTATGTTTTGGAAAAGCTCACCTTACCTCCTTTTGAGCCCGCTGCCACATCTGACATCAAGTTTTTATCCTGGAAGACAGCCATCCTGTTAGCTCTGACCTCTGCCAGGAGAGTTTCGGAGTTGCAAGCTCTCATGGCTGTGGAACCTTATATCATTTTTCATCAAGACAGGGTGTCTTTAAGGACTAATCCTACTTTCTTGCCTAAGGTGGTTTCCAAAGTGGCTCTAAATCAAACTATTCACTTGCCAACTTTTTTCCCCACTCCTCAAATTAAGGGGGAAAGGATCTTGCATTCCTTGGATGTACACAGACAAATACGTTTTTACCTGGACAGAACCAAGGACATCTGGAAATCAGAGCAATTGTTTGTTTCTTATGCTTCTAGTTTCCAAGGTAAAGCCATTTCAAAACAGACCATTTCTAAATGGATTGCTCATGGAATCAGATTTTGCTATTCACACCATGGAAAGCAAATCCCAGGGAGTATAAGGTCTCACTCTACCAGAGCTGCTGCCACTTCAGCTGCCTTCCTCAGGGGAGTTCCTACCAAAGACATTTTGGAAGCTGCAACTTGGAGTTCAGTGCATACTTTTTCCAAGCACTACAATCTTCCTCTCTACTCTAAGTCTAGGGCAGGCTTTGCTTCTGCAGTCTTGCAGGACCTTTTAGCCGCCCCCTCTACTTTATGACCACCTCCCTTTTATTCTGCTTTGGGATTCAACCCTACAGTCATGACTGCAACAGTGAAACACGAAGAACATAGTACAGTTGTGTACACTTACCATAAATGTAGATGTTCGAGTGTCTTCACTGTTGCAGTCTGCATATCCCTCCCTCCTGTCCCCTCTTATTTTTTCCTTTGTGTGGTTCCCTTCTTCACCCTTCTTCTGAGGTGTATTTGCAAAGGGTATGGGATCTTACTCATTTTGGAACACCTGACATCTGGGGCAAGAAAAACTGGAAAAAATGGCGTCGGCTGTCAGCTTTGTACTCCTGGTGCTCTGACGTCAGGGAGCATGGCTGAACAGCCGACGCCGGACCCAGACTTTGGGATTCTGGCCCACCGAGGTCTGCCTGCTGGCAGGGGAGAACCCTACAGTCATGACTGCAACAGTGAAGACACTCGAACATCTACATTTATGGTAAGTGTACACAACTGTACTTTTAGGGGCACTGTACTGTCTGAGAACAGCAAATGGGAATACGCATTACTGTGATCATTATTATTTAAACTTTCCTCAGAATCAAACATCAGACTTGTGTACAGGTGACTGTCTTTATGGGTAGAGAGATAAGGAGACACTCTATATGTATGTCTGATAACAGGTTAAGCTGTATTACTGTAGCCATATGTTCAAGATTTGTTGCAGTCTAATATCTGATAGTTGTACAGAAGGTGTCTGTCTTTTTGGGGGTAGAGGTGAGGAGGCCTGCTCTGTGTGTGTGTGTGTGTGTGTGTGTGTGTGTGTGTGTGTGTGTGTGTATGTGTGTGTGTGTGTATGTATGTATGTGTGTATATATATATATATATATATATATATATATATATATATATATATATATATATATATATATATATTTAGAACAGTTTTGTTCGGGCCATCATTTAAACAGAATCTTGAAAAACTGAAATACCAAATTTCAGTTTACCTAGATTCTAATCCCGAATGCTTGGAATTGCGAAACACCAGAAGCCAAGTTCGGAGCTTCTGGTGTTGCGGTGTATGAATGGATGTAAGTGCAGGTAAGTTTGTATGAGTGTGTAGGTTATGTGCTGTAGTGGATGTTAGTGTGTGTTTTGGTTGTGATGTTTGTGTGCAAGGGGCTGTGAAATGTGTGGGTGTGAGTTGCCTTTGTTTGTGTGATTGTGCGGTCTCGGAGTTAGAATATATAAGTGGGGGGTGTGGGGGGCAGGTAGGTTAGTTTTGTTTGTGTGTGTGGGGCAGTTGTGTGTATGTGAGTGTGTGTATGTAAGTGCCGGGATTTTGAATTTCACGGTTATGGACATTCATGATTGTGGTGATGTTCTTCATCTCACATTGCTGCAGTCCTTACACTTGGGTAGTCCGCTGTCCTCGGTCGGCCCGAATACCAAAGTATAAGGCTGACGTCGGTCAAGGTGCTTAAGACTGACATCAGGACGTCAGGGTACAAATGCGCATGACCGACGTCATATCCTCAGTCTTTTTTGCCGCATGGTCCGATGCAGAAGCAGCGTTGCAAGTGCCGTTCGGCGTTCTGAAATTTTTCGAGTTCGGAGTTTCAGACCGAATCAAAGTTGGCTAAGTACCCCGTTGGGGAATATTTTGGTTTTTTCTTGCCTCAGTGTTTTACCGGATGTCAGAAAAAGTGAATAACTGTATTTCTTGTGGGAAACAGATACCGCATAGGGACTATCATTCTTTGTGTATTCCTTGTTTGGGGCCTGAGCACGACGTTGTTGGGTGTCGCTTTTGTGCTAGGTTCAATAAGCGCACTATTGCGAAGGTTAGATTGTGCTAGGCTGGTCTTCGGGAAGCGGTGCAATTATAATATGCCGTCGGATACTCCGGCGCCCGCTTCTTCGAAGAAGTGCAAAGATAAAGCAGTTAAACCCAGGCAAGATGAGTCGTCCGTTCCGGACGCCGGTTCTTTAGAGGCGTCAGTGGAACCGGTGGTTCCGACGGAGGCTTCTCTGGAGTCCCAGGGGGAGACTCTGATTTTGCAGGATGTGGCCTCTCAGGAGGCAGGCCAGGCTGAAGGGGCTTCTCAGGTTACTGTTCTCCCCTCCCTTCCTAGGGTGGTTAGGCCCTCTCCTTCTGTTTTCAAGCCTTCTCCCAGAGGCAGGCCAGGTTTAGCTTCTGTTGGTGTCACTCCTAGTTCAGCAGGGTCTGTATCCAAGAAGCACATGCTTAAAATGGCAGAAGATTTGATTACTCTGATTAGAGGTTCTATGCCCCCTCCTGATAAGAGGCCTAGGGTGGAACCAGAGTTGGGGAGTTTTGAGCAGGCTTCAGATGTTTCTGAGTCTTCGGCTGAAGACTTGCAGGAGTACTCTCCTTATTCGGATTCTGATGCAGATGATTCGACTCCTTCTGCTTCTCCTCCAGAGGATTTTTCTTTTTCAGAGACTCTTCATTCCATGAGGGAACATTTTAAGTGGGAAGGTCAGGACTTCTCTGATTCCAGGAAAAGGCTTAGGGAATTATTGCTTTTACCCCAGCATAGGCCCTTGGCTATACCCCCTGTTCTGGATGTTGTGGAAGATGTGTTTGCAGAGGCTTCACTTAATCCTGATTCTCTGCCTCCTGCTCCTGTTAAACCGGATAGGTATTACAGGGTGCCTGAGGCTCATAAATATCTTTATAAGAGTCCTAGGGCGGACCCAGAAACTGTTAGTCAGGGACCTAAGGGTGTCAAGGCCTCTGTTGTGAAAAATCCGGTTCCTCCAGATAAAGAGGCCAGAGCTTTGGATAGGTGGGGTAAGAAAGTCTATACTTCTTCTACCTTAGCTATGAGGGCTTTGAATTGCCAGTTTCATATGTTGAAATATCAAAACTATCTCCTTTCTCAATTGAAGTCTAAGGTGGATGCTCTGGCAGAAGGCATTGAATGTAAAGAATTACAAGATTTGGTGCATGTCTCTGAACAGGTGGGTAAGCATTCTTTACAATGTGGTTTTGATGCTGTACAGGCCTCGTCTAGGGTGGCTGCCACTGGTTCAGTTCTTCGCAGGCATGCCTGGCTTAGGGATCAGAATTTATCTGACCATGTTAAGACACGGATTTTGGATGCTCCTTTACAGTCTGATGTGTTGTTTGGTTCACCTGTAGAGTCAGTCTTGAAGAAAATGGAAGACAAGGCTAAGTCTATGCAGGCTGTTAAAGATTTTTTGCAAGTTCAGCCTCCAAAGTTTAGTAGGAATTGGCCTGCTAAGGGGTGGACGTATTCCTCTTATGATTCCCAGTCTAGGGGTAGATCTAGACGTGGTAGGGGCAGAGCTCAGAGTTCTTTCAGACCTAGAACAGGGAGTTCACCTGCACAATCTTCGGGTGAGGGCAGGGGCCAGTCCTTTCGTAAACAGGCCCAATGACCTACCTTTTCAGCTGCCAGATCCTTCTTGCCTGGCAGCACCTTTGGGAGGAAGGTTGGCACTCTTCAAGGAAAATTGGAATTTGATTACCCAGGACAAATGGGTACTAGATATCATTCACCAAGGTTACAGGTTTTATTTCCATACCTTACCTCTTTTCAAAGGCATGCCGGACGTTCCTCCTCAGCAAAGACTAGAGGCTCACAAACAAATTTCTCTGCTACTTCAAATAAGGGCCATACAACCGGTACCTCTGCCAGAAGTGGGCCTAGGATTTTATTCTCGCCTGTTCCTAGTACCAAAGAAAGGGGACACGTGGAGACCAATTTTGGATTTATCTATCCTCAACACATATCTGGACATTCCCAAGTTCAAAATGCTGACGTTGCAACAGCTTTTACCTCTGCTGGGCAAAGATCATTGGATGGTGACTCTGGATCTCAAGGAGGCTTACCTTCATGTTCCTATCAGGCTCAGTTGCAGGAAGTACCTGCGTTTTCGGGCTGGGACTTCACATTATCAATTCTCTGCATTGCCCTTTGGCTTATCTACTGCGCCCAGAGTGTTCACGAAGGTTCTGGCTCCAGTGATAGCTTTCTTCAGGCTAAGGGGAATACAAATCTATCCTTATTTGGACGATTGCCTGATTCTGGCCCAAGGAAAGGACGAACTTCTTCAGCATTTACAGTATGTGATAGCAGTGTTAAGATGCCTGGGGTATTCTGTGAACGAAATAAAGTCCAGTCTAGTACCCTCTCAGGACATGTGCTTTCTGGGTGTGAGACTGAATACAGCATCCCAGATGGCCTTTTGACCCCGGACAAACAAAAGAATCTTTCTTTACTTCCATCAATTGTCTCGTCAGTCCAGGCTGACTGCAAGGACAGTCCTTCAAGCCTTGGGGTTCATGGCATCTTGTATTCTGGTACTTCCCAATGCCAAACTGCATATGAGGAAGCTACAATGGTATCTCAAAATGTATGGACACAACACTGCCAAGATATGGACACTGTCATTCAGATAATACCTTGCATTCAAAAGGAATTTTTGTGGTGGGCTCAGGAATGTCACCTAAACAAGGGACTCTCTGTGACCCGGCCAGAGGCGAGTCAGATTCTAACGACAGATGCCTCGGACAAAGCTTGGGGAGCTCATCTAAATGGAAAATGGGTACAAGACACGTGGCCTGCCAGACTTCAACATCTACATATCAACTTGAAGGAGATGTTAGCAGTCCAATTTGCATTAATAGCTTTCAAGGATTTACTTCTCCCAGGACAGGTGTTGGTTCTAACAGACAACACAACTGTCATGTGGTACATCAACAAGCAAGGGGGAACGCATTCTTATCCTCTATGCAGACAAGCAATGATTTTGTGGGAGACTGCTCTCAGTTTACAGCTAAATCTTCAGGCAAGGTTTCTGCCAGGAGCACAGAACTCCTTAGCAGATGTGTTGAGCAGGCAAATTATGGATCCCCACGAGTGGAAATTGGATCCTCATGTATTTCAGAAATTGACAGTGTTATGGGGAACTCCAGACATACATCTGTTCGCTTCTCCACTGAACTACCAGCTGCCAAAGTTTTGCACAAAAAGGTTTCATCCCACAGCCTGGAAAGTGGATGCTCTCTCATTCAATTGGAGCAATCTTCACGTGTATGCCTTTCCACCTCTGCCTCTCCTCCCAAAGGTACTCATGAAGGCCAGACAGGACAAGCCAAACATGATTTTAATAGCTCTAGATTGGCCTCGACAGCACTGGTACCCATTACTGAGAAGTCTGGTACAGGAGCCTCCATGGCCTTTGCCTTCAATTCCTCACCTGCTGTCTCAGGAGAACAGTCATTTACTCAATGTCAAACTTCACTCTCTTCATCTGACAGCCTGGCATATTCGGTTTTAAACCCTGGAGGGTCTCAGCTTCCACAACAAGTCTTGAATGTTATTTTGGAGGCCAGAAGGCCTAGTACAAGAAAAGTGTACGCGGATAAATGGAGGAGATTTTTGTTTTGGAGTACAGCAAAGGACTTGATGTTTCTAAGCCTAATTTAAGTGTGGCTCTTCAATACCTTACTGAGTTACTGGACAAAGGGTTGTCCTTCTCCTCTATTAAGGTTCATGCTGCAGCAATTTCTGCTCACTATGACTGTGACCCACCTTTGTTTTCTCATCCTTTGTTTAAGCAATTCCTTAGAGGGGCAAAGAATATAAGACCTCCACGTAGAGCTCCTACTCCTGCTTGGGATCTCAATTTTGTGTTGGAGAAACTCACTCTACCACCTTTTGAGCCTGCAGCTACTGCTGAGTTGAAATATTTATCATGGAAGACTGCTTTTTTGTTGGCCATTACTTCTGCGAGAAGGGTTTCTGAATTACAGGCCCTTATGGCGATTGAGCCTTTCTTAATTTTCCATAAGGATAGGGTATCTTTGCGTACTAATCCTTCATTTATGCCTAAAGTGGTTTCTAGTGTGGCTTTAAACCAAACTATTCATTTGCCTACGTTTTATGCAAATCCCCAAAATAAAGGGGAAAAGATTTTGCACACTTTGGATATACACAGGCAGTTGCGATATTATTTGAGCAGAACTAAAGGATTCAGGCAGTCTCAGCAGTTATTTGTTTCATTTGCTTTGACTTCTCAGGGCAAACCTGTTTCAAAACAAACTATTTCTAAGTGGATTGGTTTTTGTATTGCTTTCTGTTATTCCCATCATGGTAAGGAGATTCCAGCAGGGATTAGGCCTCATTCCACTAGGGCTACTGCAACTTCTACAGCTTTTTTGAGGGGGGTGGCTACTAAGGATATTTTGGAAGCAGCTACTTGGAGTTCAGTGCATACTTTCTCTAAGCATTACCACCTTCCACTTTACTCTAAATCGAGGGCTGGTTTTGCCACTGCAATTTTACAGGGCATTTTGGCAGCTCCTAATGCTTTCTAGTTTTGCCATCCTCCCTTACCTCTGCTTTGGGATTCTACCCAAGTGTAAGGACTGCAGCAATGTGAGATGAAGAACATAGTACAGTTTTGTACCTACCATAAATGTAGATGTTCGAAGATCCACATTGCTGCAGTCCAATTTACCCTCCCTCCTTCCCTCTGTAGTTAGAGGTGGTTGTGTGGTTTGGGTTGTGTATATATTGTAGATATTGTAAATATGTTTGGTGCAGGGGTGGTTAGTTGGTTTTTTGCTGTCTTTTGGTTCTAGCCTTTCTTTTTAGGGCCTTCTGACATCTGGGGCAAGAAAAGACTGAGGATATGACGTCGGTCATGCGCATTTGTACCCTGACGTCCTGATGTCAGTCTTAAGCGCCTTGACCGACGTCAGCCTTATACTTTGGTATTCGGGCCGACCGAGGACAGCGGACTACCCAAGTGTAAGGACTGCAGCAATGTGGATCTTCGAACATCTACATTTATGGTAGGTACAAAACTGTACTTTTCGGCTTTATGATCTCGATATGCTTTGTATTTCAGAATTTTGAGATTATAAAGTGAACCCATATAAAACTTCAAGTTGTTTAAGTATATGGCTGCAACATCTGTCCTTTCATTTCGTCTAACACCACAGTCGTTCATAAAGGTGACATTTTTGGGTGGGTGGGTACGAAGGCTTACAGTATTTCCACATATGATTCATGTATGCTCACAAGCATTTGTCTTCTCAGATTATTAGGAACTGCTATTTTGTAATTAACATTTTGCTTTGGACATAGTATATGTCTTCCTAGAAAGATTAAATATTTCTTTCTTTCCTTGTGATTGTTTTCATCCCATCGTTGGATGTAAAAGTTGAAAATGAGCTGTAAAATGCACCTTGGAGTATCTAGAACCTCTTGTCTTCTGGGAATAGATGGGCACCATTTCCCTGGCATAATTCATGTATTTCCTCTGTAGTTATTATAGAACAGTTTTGTTCGGGCCACCATTGAAACAGAAGGTTGGAAAAGCTCTGAAATGCCCCTCAGATCATCTAGAACCTCAGTGCCTTGTGGGTAGTCTAGCTTCCCTCTGAACCTCCAACTTAATCCAGCAGTTTTTACACAGTTATTGCAGTGCAGTCTTGGTCAGTTAGGGTATGTTGAAAGGATTGATGGAAAAGCTGTAGAATAAGACAGTGTGCAAAACAAAAATTATTCCTTGTAGGTATGTGGAAAGGTGTTAATGGGAAGTTAATAGGGGGTGCTGAAGGTCCAGGAGGGCTATGGAGTTTTCTGTCTTGGTCTTTATTTCTTGTAGGGCTTGAAAACCTAAACAAAAGTCGTATACAAGTGAAGGACATTTGTTTCTTGGAATATGTCATATCTTGATCCTTTACTTTGTTGGATACTAAAGTTATTAGTCTGTCTCCTTTATACTTTTGAATTGACTTTGGCTTAAACCTCAATCAGAGTTTCTCTCTCTACAGTCTCTACTTGTGTACCAACCGCTGTACATATCGCACTGCATTTTTTCTGTTAAGGCTTTCCTAAAAGACAGTCATTATTTAACACCACAAGAAAACAAATTCATTTTCCTTAGAATTTAAACACTATTGTTAGAGGTATTTTACCTCCGTTTGAACCAGAAAACACAATGAGTTTAAAACACTTTGCAGTGAAATAACTTATCTTGTTGCTGTTACTAATAGCAGAAGTATCTCAGAATTACAACATTTAAAATATAAATCACCTTGCTCAGTGTTCCAGTATTGGTATTGGAAGATAGATCAGTTTTTTTTCCAAGCAAAAACTGTATTAGTAGTAGCTGTCAGTAAGACCATTCATCTACCAGTTTTTGAATTTTACTTTGCATTTTTTTCCATTTGCTCAAGTATCTGAAAATTCAGAAATTATAATAGGAAGAATAATAAATTCTGAAAGACTGATCTTTATTTCATTGAAGAAAGGAAACGAAGGCTTACCAGTCTGTACACATATCCTGTCTGAATGGCTGGCTTAGTGTGTTTTTTTTTTTAACTCATTCACTCCAGTGGAGCTCAGGAGGTTTGCACTGTAACTTCCAATGGGCAGAGCCTAAGCCTTTTGACAGAATCAAATTATGTCCCCACGTTTTAAACAAATGTTGATACTTCTGGAATCATAGGGATTATGAAGTAAGTATAAAGGAAAACTCTTCAGCACAAACTATTTTTATAGTGGGTAGTATTCTTTAGGTTCTATGTCTTAAACTGTATTTTATAAGTCACAGTAAACACAGCAACTATTACATCTGTAATATTTTGTAAACAGCTTACAATACATCAGCAACCGCTCATGTTACACATATACTATCAGCAGCATATCATTCATCTCGCTGAGAGCTTTCATATGAGGCTAAGGAGTTTAGTATGCGTCACTTGGTTGTTGAGATATTTAGAAAAATGTGACAATTGCATCTATATAAATTAATATAAAAACAACAGTTAATATATCTCTACCTGCACTAGACAGAGGTCGGATATTAATACAGCTGAGTTTGCCATTGTGTAAGCTTTAAGATTAAATGTTTTAAAACCTTGTACATAGCGTGGTTTTGGAATTATTGATGCAGATATAAGCAAGGAATATTTGACACCTAGAGGTGTCAATAGGAGTTAAGTGCACATGCACCTAGAGGCGTCACTTAGATGTACTAAAAACAAGTACAAGACAAAAGATATAAGAGCTTATGTTACTGGAGTGACAGTCACATCTGGCCCTTTCTTACAAATATTTTTACAGAAGACATTTTAGAAGAAGCCACATGGTCTGTTGAGCTCATATTTATAAGGTACTGAAAGGTAGATGCCCAGACTATGGCTAGGGTTAATTTTTTTGCATGGCTGTACTATGTGGTATCCTGTAGCTGTCCTCATTGCAGTGTCAGTGGCGCAACAGGTAGTACACTTGCCTTTTGTGCAGAAGGCTGTGATTTCTATTCCCACAATAGGGAGATGGATTACTGACAGTACAGTTCAAAATAAGAGGAGTGCTGCACTCCTGAGTCTGTTGTGCTGTTAGACTAAGGACCCCATTTACTTGAGTTGGCGGATCTCATGGCATCTATCAAAATGAGTTGGGGAAGTTGCCCACTTCTGTGGCCAAATTTCCCCTAATAATATAAATATCACCTCAGGTCCCCTCTGAAAAAAGGCTACTAGCCTAGTGGGACTAACCCAGTCAGCAAATAATAAATAAACTAAACATACCATGAGTGTAGTTTTGCTTGGGAATCTATCAAGATGCTGTAAGTTACTGTTTTGGTGTCCCTTCCCATAGAAGAAGGTAGAGGTGTGTGCAAATATAGCACACATGACAGTAGGCCTTTAAATACAGGTTGCTGTAAAGTTACCTTCTCTCCATGCACCTTCAAAGGGTGCAGTTATTTTTTATGTTATATTAGACTGTTAGTTGCACTTATGGTTATAGTAATATTTGACTGTGTCAAGGACAGAGAAGTACTACATTCATAAGTATATGAGAGGTCCAGATTTGGCTTAATTATGTACGAGTACCAAGGCTCCATGGATTGCTGACACAAGATGAGAACTGATCTTCCTAGGAGCAAAGGTTCC
This sequence comes from Protopterus annectens, assembly GCF_019279795.1. Classification (NCBI taxonomy): domain Eukaryota; kingdom Metazoa; phylum Chordata; order Ceratodontiformes; family Protopteridae; genus Protopterus; species Protopterus annectens. The sequence continues at coordinate 922,981,951 of NC_056737.1, read as the reverse complement.
ACTAATTAAATTTCAGGTTGAGAACGAACACAATTAAGGGTGGGGATGTTAACCTAAAAGATTTACTTTGAATAGTGAACTCTCCTTGAAGTTCTACTCTCGGGGCATATGTACTTGTAGACAGCTGAATTGTCATCTGTCTTGAGTGGAACCTGTCCTGAATGGTGTCATTTTTGTTGCCTGGAAAGATATAGCTTCAGCTCCACATCATTTCCGAAAAGGTGGATAACCTTTGTACACCTCTGGAGTAGAATGGAATGACATCCTTGATAGCACAAGTCCCTGAAATCAGACCTTTCTGACTTGCCATCTGAAAAGATGTTTGTGACGTTTTGGCAAAATATGTTCTCCACTGACACTTTGGAACTTCAGTTTCTCAACTTTCTCTCTCTCTCACTTATTTCACTGACCTCTGTTATAGACCAGCCCTGGAAAAGTTAGCAGCCCTGACAAAGGGCCTTACAAAGTTTTCTGCAATTGGCTGCTGTTTATTCCATTGTGATTTTTACCTGCATGCATGCTGACCATCAGACTGTGCCCATTCATTCCTCTGCTCTGTGGATTCCACCTGGAATGGAGACAAGAGCTGACTAAAGGGAGGGAGTTATTCAGGCAGCCATGTGAGGGAGTTATTCAGGCAACCGTGTGTATGTTTTTTGCTGTCAGCTTCCCAACAATGAGCACCACATTAGGGTAGCATCCGTGTTCCTAGTAAAGTGCAAGATCCACCCCAGGTGGCCAGTTCTTTATATTTTATGTAGCTTCGGGAGCCTTCACCATGAACTTATGTATTCTGGATGTGAGCCACAGATAGCTGAATCTTTTAGCTATTAGGTCATTTGCAAGAAAGAGCCATGGTTAGGAACCACTGTCCACAGAGCTCCTATAATTGGCCCAAACTGTTCTCTGCAAAGGGGAAGTAAACATGTATTTTTCTTTTGGACTAAAACAGAAGGCTCTTTACCTTCTTCCTTACTCTGAAGTAAATGGGATGCTTACATTATATTACATCTGCTTGGTGGCAAAAGTCAATAAGCTTGTGTAATCTTCCCTTTAAATGCTTTTAACATTCCGTGTCCCTTCCATCTTTGCCTTCCCCATCCCCTTATCAGCTTATCTCATGCCCTTATGTATAACTATATGCTTTCCTTCTTCATCACTCCTTTTTGGTGGACTATTCTATGGATACACACCTGTTTACATGAAGTGCTTTCAGAAATTCAGGTAATTAGTCTCTGCAGTTTGCTGACTGGGCACCCTCCTCTCCTTCTGTCTTTCCTGGCAAGAGTTTTACTAAGCCTAACCAGTTCTTTCTCTCCTATGACCTTTGTGTTATAAAATGAAAAATTGTATTGTTTCTGATCGCAGACCACTTCTTCTCACTTTTTTAACTTTTTCTGTTAGGCTAGGTGTACTGTGAATGCTTCACCTCTCCATGCTACCATTTGAGCTCATATCTGTCCTATTTGTTATTCTAATCACTAGCCTCACATTCCTGTGTAGCCAAATTGGTTTTTCCTCATTATTTGTTTTCTTCAACCCTTGTTGTTGGTCCTTTAATCCTTATTACTGCATTTCTGAACTATTCCAAAATGTGTTTATTCCCTCAGTTTGTTCCCAGTTCTTTAAGTCTCTTTGACCATCTCCTTTAAGCTTAGCCTAATGTATACCCTAAACTGCCACACCATCATGTTTGTCTTTGAGCCATACATTCCCCCACCACTGTAAATCACATGATGATGTGATCATTTTTGACCATTAGTACTTTCACTAGGGCATCCATGATTCCATCTGCATTGGTTGTGATCGTATCCAGCATTCATGATTTCTGGTAACAAACCTGCACCCATTGGTTGAACCCCTCATGGCCCAAGAACTCGGACTCTCACTTCCCCTCTTCCCTGGAGCCTATAATCTCCCAGACTGTTCTGGTAGATTCATTGCAGGTTACAGTGTTACTGTGTGGGTATGTGACAAGCTCTGATCCCTAGCTAGGCCATCAAGAAACATTTTTCTTACTTGCTGATTACTTAAGGAAGGAACTTCTGAAGGTCAGTTGGGGGTTTGCAAATCAAATATGAAGGGGTATTTGATTATAGGCCATAATGACAAAAGGCCTACAGAGAATTAAGTTTAAAATTGTTGGAGGGCAGCAGTAAAAATTAAGGATTGATTTCTACTACTGTGTGAGTGATTATACAAGTATATACCCATTCTTGTCAACCTTTTTTTCAGGAGAAATTAATATAAATCATCATTCATGAGTAGTCTTTAGTAACCTAAGTACCATTTTAATTGCAGTAAACATTTGTTGTAATTCTCAAGTTATAGAGGCCACAGGCACATTTGATAGTAACTTTAAATGCATTCAAGCCATTTAACCTGTTGGTGGTGGTATATTTACAGAGACTAGCATTGTATTCAGTATTGGGTCTAAATGAACTCGTAAAGAGAGTAATTAAGACCATTCTGTTTCTTGATGAAACTAAATCAAAAACAGTTAGAAGTTTTAGGTAGCACCTTCTGACAAGATCATTGGTGTTTGCAGTAAAATAAAGCTCATTGTCAATTGTATTACCCATATCTTTCTAAGTTAAGTCTAAAATACAGTCATTAATAGCATCAGAATATTGTTCTCTTTAGAGTGCAGAGCAGATTTTCCTGTATTAAATGCAAATTATATTATTTAGTGTTTAGTTGTAAAGGTTGTCCAAGTAAGTTAGTAGGTGCTATTTGGTCGGCTGTGGGTGTAACTGCAATGCCAAGTTTATATTATCTTCATTTTTGGAGCACTAAATTGCATTGTTCAGACTCAGATGCCCAACAGACATGTACTCACCATATTGACTGATCATTCAGAAAGTCTCCTCAGCATATGCATTTTATTGTTCCACTGTGTAGATGCCCCCCTCTTCCATCATCTACAGATGGAATTTCCTGTTTGTTTGGCAAGGATATAATTTTTATATGTTTTAACATCTTTATTAAACATGACATTTTTGAAAAGTGTCACAGGTATGCATACTGGAATACAAAAGGCAACAAACCATAGTAACATTTCCATTATTTTTAAGCAGTATACATATGTTTTCTTTTTAACAAGTTTAATTCACCCTGACATTACATAAATTGCTCAGGTCTCGCCTTTCTTTAAATTTCACCCTTTTCCCCACAAATTCTATTTATTTCTATGAAGTTTGTTCCTGACCTTTTTTAAATCCCACCTCCAACTGTTTTATCTCCTTTCCAATATTCGATATTTCAGCGAAGGTTGGGTTATATTTTGATTTCCATTTTCTATATCATTTAATTTAGTCAGGCCTTAATATGCTTAAGCAGTTCAGATCCTGTATATCAGCTCAAAATAATAATTTCCTTAGTTATGATTTATTCCTCTAAAATTGCTGACGCATTACTCTGTAGGGAATTTTTTAAATCTGTCAGTTTGTTACAGTCCCCAAAATATGTTCCGAGTTATCTCTCTGGTTTCCATCACACCTGCAGTGTTTGCTGTCCACCTGATGAAAAATTATCTGAAGTATAAAAACACCCATGCAAGCAGTTCCATGCAAAAATCCTAAACCTTTTGGACTTTTTGCATGTATGAGTTATACAAATGTCCTCCCACTGTTCCTTTGTTAATTGTCTCTCTTCTCAATCTTTTCTAACCTTGTAACTCTTTTTCACAGGAGTTTCTGTTCTAGACTCCTCTCAAACTCAACCCAAGCTTGTCTTTCATTTAGCGCTCCCCTATCCCTTTATCTTTGCTCATACTTTTGTCAATCCCTGCTACCTTGCAGTCAAAAGTTTTGCTTGGCCTCATCCCATTCTATTAACTTTCCCCTCCCTAGTTATTTGCTCCCAATACCATGGTTCCTTTGGTGAATATCTGCAAGAAACCCCAGCCCCCTTCTTGTCTATTTTCTATACCCCTACTTGCAGTCATCTCTGCTAGAAAAAAAATATTTTCTCCATTTACGTTGGCTTAGTTTTTAGAATACTTTCTTCTGTCTTATGACTACAGTCTTCTGAATGGTTGTTATTTTCCTTAAGAACTTACATCCAGAATTCTGTTTACTTTTTTTGTGACCCCCCCCCCCCATTTCATCATCACTCCTTTTCACTTTGATTTATAACCTTATGATCAGGTAATCCTTAACCCTTCCGTTTTGTCTCTTCCCACATATCCTTAGCTGCCATAATACAGTCTGTTTTAATCATTACTCCTAAATATTCCATTTTACCATGTCCCATAAATATGAGTATTGCTGTACCAATTCATGTGTAGATATGTAGTGTAAACTTACAGCCTTTGTGTTTCATTTATTCTGTGTCCTGAAAAGACTTGCAACTGTCTCAAAATGTTCCACAACACTGAAATGTCCTTTTCTGGATTTGTCAAGTACAAAGTAATATAATCTGTAAATCAAGTATACCATTCTTGATTTTCATACCAGTTATATCCTCGAATTTGAGTCTTGTATTTTCTTTGCTAATGGTTTTAAATATATAGCCAAAAAAAAAAAAGATTACATCACTGCCTGATTTCACTGTTCAAACATTACTTTTGGGAGGGAAAACCTACCACCTTAATTCTTGCCCTTCACATATTCTTCTTATTAACATTATTATTCTGTCAGAGAACACAGATGCTACCATTGCCCTACTTATAAAAAATCCTAGCTGACTCAATTTTATGCTTTCTCTACATCAAGACCCATCAACATTAGCAAAATTTGTTACTGTCTTAATCACCATGGATCATCTTTCTTTTGTTAATACTGCCAAATGTTTACCTCCACTTTACAAAACCACATTGTTCCATATCTATCAGCTTTCGCAACACCTTTGCCATTCTCTTATCTGGCTTAAAATTGAAATTTGTCTGTATGAATCTGGATGTGAAGGGTCTTAAGCTTCTTTGGGAAATACAGTCACCACAGCATTTTTTCCAAAATGCTGGTACTATCCCTCCTTTTAAAATTTTGTCGAGTAAAACCTTCCCAATTTGTTATCACTTTCTTCCATCCTAACTTTCAGACTTCCACTAGAATGCCATCTGTTACTAAAGAGGTCCCTTTTGACTAATTATACATCATTGTTTTTATCATGTGTCTTCTTATTTTTGCCATTAATTCCTGGGCCTCATTTTCCTCTAACATTAGCATAGTTCTATAATTACTTACATTTGTTTCTTTCTTGGTTTCTCCATTCCTCTGCTTTATGCAAACTTTCAGAGAATTTCAAAAATAGCTGAATGGCAGCAAAGCTTTCTTTTTTCTGTTGCCTGTGTCATTACCCTAAGACTTTTTATTCTTTATATTTATCAAAAAATACTTACCAGCCACTTTTCTAAACACATGCATATTATCTAAATACTCTCTGATTTTCCCTTTAGCACTCAGCAAGTGCTCCTTCCCTTGTTTGGAGAGATTTCCCTTTGTCTGCAGTACTTTAACTTATGTTCACAGGCAAGTGCTACGCTAGCTGCTCTTGCCAGCCATTTTAAGCCTAGCCATTTTTTTTTGTGTGTGCTCGGAATAACCTATCCCATTTGGTTATAGATTGGACTTACCCATCCACTGGTCGATAATTATATGTTACCCCTAATGAAAGTAATTGGAATCATACAATAGGTAATTTGAGGGGACCCATACATGGGATAAAGCATTTAGGAGCTCTCTCTCTCTCCATTTGTAGTACGGGAGGCAACCCTTCTAAATATTTCCTGTTATTTTTCCCCTCTCCCTCTTATTTCTACCACATTTTAAAACTCCAGTTTCTTTTTATTTTATTCTGTAACTTTCAGTTAAATACCTGTGCTCCTGTGTGTGTCAATTCTTTCCAAATTCCTGCTACTAAATTCACATTTGCCATGCTAAATATTCTCATATATTTTTCAGAAATGTGCTTTTCTTATTATATTTTTCTTTCCTTATACCCCTGTCATCAGTGTTACAAGTCCGGTTCCAGTCACCACCCATAAATAATAATCTCTGCTGAAAGCTTATTATTTGTTCCCAAATTCTTTTAAGCTGTATAATAATAGTTTTCAGTGGAATGTAAAATACATGGCAGTGTAGTCTTACTTCCCTACTAATGACCCTTTATTACCACAAATCTGGCAGGAGGTGTTTGCCTGGTCTGAGTTGGGAACACTCTGATGGGCTCTTAATGAAGTCATGTTATTGGCAGAGGGGTGTGTAGTCAGCTTTCTGCTTTTTCATTGCTGGTGTAAATTTGGCATAATTATATAGCCCTTGCTTATTTCCAAACAGCTCAGCAAAGCTTGGCATCCTAGTCTGAGATCCAAAAGTGTTTTACTTCCATCCAGTACCATCCAGGCAAAGCAAATACTTGTTAAAAAGAACTTGGTTTACTTAAAGTAAGCAATCTCTGCTGTATTCTTGCATTACCTGTGCTTTTTATTGAATTTTAAACTAAAACATTTTTGTTCCTGTCCATGTTGCTGCTATTAGACTGGTTGGACTAGAAATTGCCTGCTGTGAGGGACTTCTAGCCAGTTTGTTGTTAGTGATAACACTGCACTTGTGTGATTCATTTTGCTATGCTTTTACATTGAGCGCTGGGACTACGCTTCTTTTGGCAGGAGGTGTTGTCTGAGTTGGGAAACACTCTAAGGGGCTCATAGTGTAGTCATGTTATTGGCCAGAGGGCTCTATAGTCAGCTGTCTGTTTTTTCATTGCTGGTATAAAGTTGGTAGGTTTGAGGTTTGTGTGGCTCTGTGCTCATTTCCACAGAGCTCAGCAAAGCTTGGCATCCTGGCCTGTGTTCTAGGAGAGCTTTACTTGCATCCAGACAAAGATAAAGTATGTTTTTTTTTATCGCACCTGTTTAACTTATATTGAGTAATTGTTGCTGATAGCTTGCTTTATTTGTGCATTTTTTTTCTGATTAACTAAAAAAAATTATTTACTGTTGCTGCTGTTAGACTATTTGCCATGAACTTGCCTTTGTAAGGGGTTACTAGCAAGTTGTTTTGTGGTGAGCAGTGCCCTGTACCAAAGCAAACACCTAGAAAACAAATTTTCTGTATAGAACCGTACTCTGCAAAACAGTTAAGTATAGTGCAAATACTTAACTACCTTGCAAGCTGACAAGCTTAGAGCAGCAGCTAGTTCATGCATCAAGTGGCAATACCATTAGATGTAGTAGAATTTAGTGTTTTATAGCCATCAAAGCTAGTAAAAGTTAGGATTGTTTAACCTAATCTGTCCCAGTAAAGTACCGGTATTAGTCTGCCCCATTAAAACACCCGTAATAGCCCTATGTAACTCCACCCCCCACCCCACTTCACCGACTCCTTGTAGCTCATCAATTAAAGGACCAGACAGCATGGATATGCAATTTTCTAATCACTCTGTAGCCAGTCTGATACACATGGGTATCTCAATACATTTTAACAGTTGTCTCATGTTTATTGACAGCCATTTAATCCTTAAAGTAACAGACACTGTTTGTAAAAGGTGTACTTACGCAATGTCACTGGAGGCTAAACTCACACACAGGAGGTTACATCAGGTTATCAAAATGATGTACATAACATCCACCACACACATCACACAAACACACACCAACGTATGCTGAGGCACTTAAATTCCTAAAAAACAAAGATCTCCTAGACCACCCATTCGGCAAAGCTAGTCCTCAGCAAACATAAAAGCACTCCGCAAAAACAACACATAACACCACACATATAGTTACACCAAGTGGAAACTCAAAAACAAAAAGTCCTTGAGGCAAGTTAACATACTTTTCAGGGCTCTAATCATTGGGGCCTCCATTGTAAGACATACTGATGCCCCTCTAACCAGGCTGAACAAGGAGAAGAGAACTGTAAATTGTCTATCTGGAGCCAGGATCAACCAAGTTAAGTACCCACTCAAGTCATTACATCACAAGTACCAGGATGATTCCATCATAGTCCATGTAGTTGTAAATGACCTGAGACATACCTACCTGGACTATGTGAAGAGAGACACCATGAAGCTCTTGGACTACATGTCTCAGGCTGGTATGACTCTAGCATTAAGTAGCATATTTCCTTCACTGAGGATCATGCCATAACATGAACCAAAGATGATTGATTTTAACAATTGGCTGAGTTTCTAGTGTCATTCTAAGGGAATCTGATATTAGTCAACATGGGAGGACATGGTTAACAGACTACATTGCTTTGACAAAAATGGTTTGCACCTGTCCCTTTTGACTTTTCAGTACTGGCTAAAACTTTATCCCCCCCTCCCCCCAATAGGCCTTTGTTAGGCAATGCTAAATTCAGTTGACAAACTTACCATATAACAAAATCAACTCAAATGAACCTGAAGGTGTTATTACTCAATGCCAGGAGCCTCAAAAAAATACACTCTCTCCAAGCCCTTGTAACTCTCGAGAACATAAACATCTGTGCAGTTACCAAGACATGGTTTAAAGCTGCAGAGTGTACCCGCAATGCAAAGTTTCAGCACCTTTCACACTGTTTGACCAGTAGCTGCACAGATGGGGGCTAAAGGCGTAGGTGTCTTAGTAGGCATCAATAAAAAGCATACTTCTAGGTTGGTTAAACAGGATGACACGATGGAGTTTCTTCACTTGCATATAACCATAGATAAAATCCCATACGTACCACATCCTAACTAGCTATAGATCACCCTCCATGTCCCAGTGCATACTTAGACCTACTGGAGACACCATCCAACCAAGCACCCTACTCATTGGATACTTCATCCTTCTGTAGACTGGAAATCTTATATGTACTGTAATTTGTAGGCACAGAGATTCCTGGATTTTGTAAATCCAAACACCCAGAACTGATCAATGCACAAGCCCACCAGAGGCTCCAACATACTGGACCTTTTACTCAGAAATATGGGAGAATGCTGCACTCCCTCCCCTTCCAGTTTCACATCTTCCCTGGCAAGGTACGACCTTAAAGCTGTCTCCCCCAAAATCAGTTCTGTAATTCCAGTAAACCCAGTAATAGTCAGGAACCATTCCAAACCAAAGTACCTTTTATTAAGGGATAGTTTTCCAAATTCAGTGCTCCCCCCCCCCCCCAAACCCAGAGAACACAGCAGCCTATGCAGAATTGTTCACAGACACTCTGTACAACCATGTGAATGGCTGCATAGAGGCTACTGTACTAACCAGAAGTAAACCACCCTGGTGGTATTCCAGATGAAACAGGATACACAAATAAAGAAAAAAAAATGGCAATAATCAGGAAGCATAACTCCCCAAAAAGATATGAACTCTCAGGGGACTGAGAGGGCTAATTAAGTCCGATAAAGCCAACTTCAAGGTTAAGATAGCCTCCCAGGCAAAAGACACCCATAAGGCCTCCTTCTCCTTTGTAAGAAGCTACAAGGGCACCACACAGCACTGTGCTGAATTGATGGTTAATGTTGCCACGTTCACTGAGCCTGGTCTTATAGTGAACCTGGTGGTTGATGAATTCAGTTCCAGGTTTTCTCCCACTCATACCCAGCCACCCCCCCAGGAAATGCCTTCATACATAACCACTCCATCTGTGTCAAGAGAGCATGTCCTGACTGTGGTCAGTGGGCCCAGATGACATCCCAGGATGCCTACTGAATGGTCTTTAATGTAACCTATAGAGGCTACTGGAGGCAGTATTTAACTATAGCCTCAAAGCTGGCTTTGTGCCATGAGAATGGAGTAGTGCAAGAATGCAAACAGAAAATAAGGGACTACCTTGATAATATGCATTAGTTTAGAAAGACTGCTGTTAAGCAACTGTTTTTTTGATGTTAACTCTAGAGCACAAATACTTTTAGCGCAACAACTCAGACAACAGGAAGTAGAAAGGGCCGTCACCAGCTTAGGGAGCCTATTATAAGACATTAACTAGGGATCATGTAGAAGAGTTAGAAATATTTCAAAAATTCTATGAAAGTCTGTATAAAGCAGAGAAACATGGAAATCAAGAAAAGGTACAAATGGAAATGTTTATGGAAGAATTAAATATGCCAAGGCTAAAGGGAGAGGAGGCTTACTTAGGATAGGAGGAAATGAGATAAAAATGGTGATGTATAACCAACCTACAGGAAAGTCCTCAGGATTAGATTATATTCTTGTGGAAGTTTGGAAGCTAGGAGGGGAAAAACTGATAATATGGAAGGTTTTGTTTAACAGTATTTTAAGAGGAGAACATTCTAGAAGAAAGAGTGTAAAGATCCATCAGATCTAGCTTCATACACACCCATTTCAATACTAAATCATGATTATAAAGTGTTTGTCTATAATGGCTAAATGAATGGCAAAAGTGATGCCAAAATTGATCGATATGGATCCATGTGGTTTTGTGTGTGTGTGTGGGGGGGCAAACATTTGACAACATAAACAGAACAGCAATGATCCAGAGGGAAGCAGAATGTATGAAAATACCACTGTTTCTTGTGGGTCTTGATGCAGAGAAAAGCATTTGACAGAGTAAGCTGGGATTTTATGTGCAGAGCAATGGAAGTATTTGCATTCCCTGATAAAATTATAAGGTTGATTAGGAGGATATATGAAGGATCGGAGGTGAAAATTAAAGTGGGTGGGGTTCTGTCTCTGATGGTCTGTGTTTGAGCAGAAGAACCAGGCAAGGGTGTCCTCTCTCCCCTTTATTTGCATTATATTTAGAACCATTGGCAAAGAAAATAAGGGACTCAGAAATTCAAGGATATAATTGGTATGGTAGACAAGAAAAGCTGGCTGTATTTGCAGATGCCATTATTTTATACCTGACAAAATCAGAGAGAGACATTATAGTGTTGTGGAACATATCGAGACAGTTTCAAACCTTTTCTGGTTACAAAATTAATGAAGCAAAAACAAAAGAAATGGCAGTAAATTATATACCCACATACAAAAATTGGTTCAACAATATCCATATTTCTGGAGACATGATAAAATGAAGTATTTAGGAGTATGGATTAAAAATGATACTGGTGTAGATATGTGGGATGAAACTAAACAAAAGATAATATAAAAACTAAGAAAATGGAAGCCCTGTTATATGGATATTGATAGCAAGATCCAAGTTAAAATGTTTTTTTTACTCCCTTTAGTCTTATACACAGATCAGGCATATTTTTATCAAACAGAGGAGTTGTTGATAGCAATTAAAGAGCTGAAGGAATTTATCTGGGAGGGGAAGACTGCAAGAGTCAAGTGGGATAAGCTTATTCGTCCTATAGAACAGGGTGGATTGGGATTACCCAAGTTGAAGGAATATTTCAGAGCGACACATTTAAGGCTCCTGTACATAGCACAAGCAGAAAACTATAATTCAAAGTGGAAAGAGATAATGATGAAATGGGTGGGGAGGGGAGCTCAAGTAACAGGGAGAGCCTGTAATTTTGGATTCAGGCCTTTAAGAACAGCAACAATAAATGCAGAATATTTTATTCATAAAGTAGTAGAAGGTCTTTTATGAACTAAGCCAACACAGGACTGGAGAAAGAAGATTCTCCCAATAGGGATGACTACAATTAGGGATGTAGACAATAGGCAAGAGTGGGTGGGAATGTACTGGAGAAAACTGGTAAAGGAACCAATGTACTGGGAGCAAATGACTAGAGAGAGAAAAGTAACAGAATGGGAGGATGCCAAAAACTTATTTGGACTGCAGGCTAAAGATTGCCTCCCATATCAAGGATTGATATCAGAGTATAGGCAAAGAGAAAGAAATAGTAGGTCCTAAATGAAAGACCAACACTGATAGAGTTATTAGTAGAATCTAGAACAGAAGTTTATTTATTTAACATTTGTTGACCAGAATTGTCTGACTAGGACAGAGCCTATTTTCAGCGGAGGCCTGGGGAGAAATGCTCCAGATGCATGTCTTTGGAATGTGGGAGGAAACCGGAGTACCCGAAGGAAACCCACACGAATGCAGGAAGGGCATGTAGACTCTGCACAGAAGGCACCCCAGCCAGGAATTGAACCGGAGAAACTCTTGCTGTGAGGTGACAATGTTAACCGCCGTCATATTGCCATTAAGAAAGGAATAATTAGTAGAGAATATAAAATATTGCATAGTAACTATAAGAATCGATCAGAGGAGTTTAGGAAGGACTGGGAAAAGAGATTAGAATAACAGTTCACAAAGAAATAATGGTAGGATATATGTATTTCTCTCAAATGTACAACAAAATCTAGAAGATTTTGGATCTTTGCCTGGAAGTGCTTACATACGTATTTTTATACCCCAAGCAGACTTCAAAGAATTTTTCCTCAGGCAGACAGGGAAATGTTGGAGGTGTGATGGGTAGAACGAGGTAACTGGGAAAATATTTTCTGAGTGTAATGAGTTGGTAGACTTTTAAAGATTCCCTGCAGACTGCTGTGTCGGAGATGTTGGGTGAGCAAGTTGGAGTGATTAGGGAAATTTTTTTTTTTTTTTTTTTTTTGAGGTATGATACAAACTCAAAATTGCCTAGACATAGTATGGCCTTGCTGAGTCTAATTTTGATGGCTGCCAAAAAAGCAATTGCTAGAAAATGGAAATCCATCTAAATCAAATTTACTAGGAGCAGCGAAGATAGTAATAGAGTTAAAACAACTGGAACTGGGATGGGGAAAAATGGGAACTGTGGGATGAATACATGCAGAGAGGAATGAGGTTTAAAAGAAGGCAGGATTTGAATGAACTCTGCAATGGTTGACTGACATTGACTGGATGTGTTAAAAGTGATGTATAATGATTACAGCTACAGTTGTCACACTGTTAGGAATGTATAGTATTTGCAACTGAGATTTTGTCGCTATGGTTTATTGTCATTTATATAAATGTAACATGGCCTGTGTCATACATGATAATTTAATAAAGATGTTTCTTGTTTAAAAAAAAAGTGGAGTACTGCAATGGTCATTCCTCTTCATAAGGGAGGACCATCAGCATATCCAGGAAACTACAGACCCATTAATCTGACTAGTTTTTTTTGCAAAGGTATCGAAAGAATTTCCAAGGAAATGGCCAGCAAAGACGTAGGAGACCTCCAGACACTGAGTCTATCCCAGTCTGGCTTTGTCAAAGAAAGGCCATGCCAACTGAACTTGGTGTACTTCTTTGAAAAAGTCACCAAGGCAATGGACGAGGGTAAGGTGGTGTGGTGCATACTGCCTACTTTGATCTGGCAAAGGCATTTGATACAGTACCCCACACAAGCATTGTTAAACTTATATCACTAGGCATAAACCCCTTTTATAACATACTGGATAGCCAACTGGCTCAGGTAGGACCTAGGGAGTTAAGGTCAGCAAAGTCACCTCCAGAAAAAGGACGGTCACAGCTGGAGTCCCTCAAGGGTTCATTCTAGACCCCCCCACTGCTCTTTGGCGTCTAATTTTCAGAGGTCAGAGCCAATGTCAAAGGCCTCTGTCTGACCAAGTTTGCAGATGATTGCAAGCTGGAAACAGTCGTAGAATCCTCACCAAGGCAAAAATTCCCTGTAGGAAAGTCTAATGCAGGCAAATGACTGGTGCCAAAATCACGGCTTAAAATTCAATGGCCAAGAAATGTAGTATGTTTTGGGAAGACTGCCACCCTGAGAAACTATGCCATCAATATAACAGTCCTAAGAGCTGACTCACTAGTTAGAGATCTGGAAACTCTAGCCTTCGACCAGCATGTGCCCAAGGTGGTAAGAAAATCCTTCCATGTTGCTCAACTTACACGTAAGGGCATGCCATCTAAGTCCAGGAAAGTCATCATACCACTATACTCTGCCCTCATTGGACCCGTCATGGAGTATAATTCCCCCTTCGGTATGTACCTGACCAGGCAGATGCAGCAACTGGAATGTCCACAAAGGTTCCTTACAAAAAGAATACAAGGAATAAAAGCAATGTCTTGTGTGGATTTCCTCAAAGTCCTAGCTGTGTACTCTTGTATTGTATAAACTTCTGAGAGGCGACCTGTGCCTGGCATTCAAGGCATCCTTGGTCCCAGCTGTGATGTCCCTTTTGCACATCTGCAAAACAAACAGTATCAGGACTGCTAGATCCAAAGACTTGAATTTTGCTTGTGACATAAATACGACATGTTGAAGAGAGAGTGCACAGCTGTCTTGGAACTCGTCATTTTTACGTTCTTATTTCATTGTGTCTTGTCTTCTACAAATGGCATTGAGTCTCACTGAGGAGCAGAAAGGCACAGTGAGTGACCCATTTGTACTCCGTACAAAGGAATGGGCAGTAGGTGCTGTACTTTTCATCTGTGATCAAAGTCTTTTTATGCATTTTTCCTGCAGCTGTAGTCTAGATAGTATTACTAAAGGCAGAAATGGACAAAGCTTAAATTCATGGATGCTCACGCTGCTGCTGCAGCTGGCAGCTCATTCTCCATGCTGATTCTTAGTGTTTCTTGTCCTGTAAACTCACTGGGGGCAGCACTGTCCTTCATATCAATCTAACTTTCCTCAGTTTGACAGAGTAAATTAGTTTTATATTGGGATCAAATAACAGAGCTGTATCACAGGATGTCTTGCGTATATTACATGAGGCTAGAAGTCATTAGCATCATCATGGCTGTCATTCCCCTTTTTCCCATTTTGTACATGATGTTGGAATATTGCATGAACTGTCACTATCCTTCTCGAGTCAGTGCCATTTTCTTACCACCTTCAATAGTCATGCCTTTCACAGGTCTTTTATCGTGCACTTCATCCATCTCTTTACGGCGTGCCTCATTTACTTTTGCCTTTTCCCTGTCTGTCCCAAATCATCTTTACCAAATTGTCTTCTGCTTTCCTGCATATGTGCCCAAACCAATGCAATTTGTTCTCTTTGACTTTCCCTGCAATTGGACCCACTTTGTCTTCTGCTGTGATTTCCTTATTTTGTCATCTGACCCACAGTGTGCATCCTGTCAACCATATCGGGCACTTCATCTCCATCACATCTAGCTTCTTGAATTGTTCTGCCTTCACTGCCCTTGCATTTTGTACCATACGGTAGTACTAGATGCCATATCATTTTGTATACGCCACTTTTTAGTTTCATTGGCATTCTTCTGTCATACAGTACCCTTGATGCACTGTATCAGTTACCTGGAAGCCCTCTGATTCTAGGTTTGACTTCCTCATTCAGATTTTCCTTCACCTCAACCACTTTTCCCAGATACTTGAAGCTCTTAAACTGTTCATCTGTTTTCATTTCTGTCCTAATTTTCAGCTTATTCTGATTTTTTTCATTCACTGCCATGACCTGCCATGGCAACTGCCTTGTCAGTACTCGCATTTCATCCCATGTGCTTTCATTTTTACATTCCATTCTCCTGCAATTTGCTGAAGTTCTTGTTCAGAGTCTGCTTGTAACATTGATTGGTCCCCTCTGCCCTGTTTGCTAATGTAGTCCATCACCAGTATGAACACCATTGGGCTCAGAGCTGAACTTTGATGCACACCCACTGCCACTGAAAGTCTGAACACTGTTTGTACTTGTCATTGGATCCTGGTACATAGCCTGCACTAATTCTGCCAATGTTTCCAGGACTTTGAACCATCACAGGCCTGCCCACATCAGCTTTCTTGTGACTTTGTCATATGCTTCATCCAAGTCTCCAAGTCTGTGAATGCCCAGTTGGACTCTTTCCTCATTTCTAGCTTCTTCTCAACTGTTTACCTCACTGCAAACATCAGGTATACTGTGCTGCAGCCTGATCTTCTCACATCTTTTTTTCTACTACTCTATTTGTTTAGCAGTCACCCAAGCCACCACTTTCATTCGTGTGAATGGAATTTGATACCTCTGTACTGCTCACAGTTGTGAATGCCCCTTTGTACTTGTAGACAGGCAGTAGAATGCTTATTCTCCAGTCATTTGGAATATTCTCCAGTCATTTGGAATATGCCTTTCTCTCTATTCTGTTAGTACCCCCTAGGAGCCATTTCTACCATAACTCACCCAACATCTTGATCTCATCTAAGCCTGCTGATTTCCCTGACTCCATTTTCCTTAGTGCTGTTCTTTCTTCTAGGATAAAAGCCTTTTCCTCTTTTATTGTAGGCTGCGGCAGTACAGCTTTTATGGGGGCTTCTTGTTTCCGACATCCTATTTGAAGGGTGTCTGATTATCTTATTTATCCTTCTGTCTTTTTCAACTGCTTTGGCATTTTGTCACATACTACACCTTCCACTTTGTGCCAGTTGGCTGCAGCTCCTCTGATTGGTATGATTCCTGGATAGTACTGTTGGAGTTGCTGCCCCTTTTTGATGAGTATTTACTGTAATACACTTTCGCAGAATAATATAGTACAGTCGAGTAAGGGGTTCACCATGACAGTACATCTTTAAACATTTGTATTGTAGAGGGCTAAGCTATCCACCACTCCTACATCCTGTATAATTGGTTGTTTTAACCTGCTGTGTGGAGTTCTTGGGTTCATGGCTGGCTGGTTGTTTGCTACTACTTACAAAGTTCACAGTCTGTAGGCCACAGACCATATTTGAAGCAAACCATTTCTGAAGTGTGATCCCTCTTCTGTGCTTAAAATTCGGAACTCACTTTAAGAACTGAATTGGAGTGAGACTGAGATGGTTTGAGAAAAGGGTGAACTTGAGAAAAACATCAGTGGTGCCTGCCATGACAAAATGAAGGATCAAGCTGGGACTGCTGGGAAATATGATGCCAACATTGAAGACAAAGAAGGTAAGATATAACTTTGTGTGATAATTGCTCTATTCCTTTCTTGAAGATCTATTGTAAAGGTGGGTACCTCACTAAACTCTACCTTGCCAGAGCAGCACTTTCAGCAGTAATGTATCTATCTAGAAAGTTCGATTTTCATACAAAAGTTCTTGCTGTATTGGATTGCTTGTAGTTTTCAGGAGAAGCTTCTGTTACTTGAGCTGCTGACCCCTTCTCTGTCTCATGAAGTTTATCAGCATAAAATAACTCAGAGCTGTGTGTCATTGTTTTATTTGAGGGGTTTATGCTGATGAAACAGAGGCTAGAGATGAGTATAAAATAGAAATGGGAGAAAGTAGCATTGATTGTACGAAAAAACATTTCTGAAAAAAAATAAATATAAACAAGAATTGTACTGGCTTGTTTTTGTTTCTGCTGCATTAATGGACACATTAAATGTTCTGTCTTCCACAGGCACTGCTACATCTGTGGGTGATGATTGTCTTGCTGACCTACACACCAGAGATGCACTCTGAACCCCCAAGGAGCTAGCATAAATAATTCATGCAGCAAATTAATATAACAAGATCTGGTATAAAGGTTTATCATTCTATTGAGACACTTTTCTCTTCAGACTCCAGACACTAAATTTCAGTTTAAACTGGCGTCATCATAAAACAAATGTACTAAATCAGAGACTAAGCATGCAGACTGCTGGTGACATGTAACAAATTTGGGGTAGATGATTTTATCTTCATTTAATCTAGGGCATTTAAATCATTTCCTTTCACTTGCAGAACACTTTGAATTCTACAGCAGTTTTCTGTCAACCTGAGGTCACTACCCACAGATCATAGTCATATAAATGGACATTGGTCATTGTCCTTTTTAAACCCCTTAATCTTTTAACAGCCTCTATAGTGGAGAGAAGTATTAAAACATTTCATACCAAAATGTTAAAATTGCAGCCGATTTATTGCAAACAATACTGTAGGTCAGCTGGTTGACTTTGGGTTAGTGCACGGGAAATGTGTATTTCTTCTCTTACTTTTCATGCTTCTTTTCAATTGCTATTTTTCTAGTAATTTGTATATATTAAACTGTACATACAAATGCTGCAGTGCTGACAAAATGTATATTAAATATTATTTACTAAATATGTATCCATTGAGTGTCTCTCTTTGTAAATCATCTGAAATGAAACAACTGAAGGTTGAAATACAAGTTCCAGAGTTTAGAAAGTTTTTTGGCACATTGTGTACAGTAAATCATGTGTCCCCTACAAAATACTTGATCATTGATGTAGAGGCAGGTTGTTTGGGTTAAAGCATAAGCTGCTTCACACTTTTTAGAGTATGAGGATGTTGAAGATAAAATCTGTATATGTTCGTGTTTCACTGTTGCACTCATTACAATTGGGGTCATCCTGCTGGCAGGCTACCCGCAGTCGGCCTGAATTCCAAAGTCCTGGTTCGGCGTCGGTTGCTGTTGCCTCCTCCCTGACGTCAGTGCGCCAAGGGTATAAAGATACAGCCGACGCCATTTTCTCCAGTCTTTCTTGCCGCGCTGTGCCCGACGCAAAAGCAGTTCACAAGTGCCGGTCGGCCGACTCCTGAGATTTTCAAGTTCGAATTTCAGATCTGAAATCTTCATTAAAGCCAAGTACTTCGTTGGGGAAACTTTTTTCTTGGTCCAGACCGATGTCAGATAAAGTTAATAATTGCATTTCTTGTGGGAAGCAAATACCTCATAAGGATTTTCATTCTTACTGTATTCCTTGCCTAGGCCCTGACCACAACGTTGCTAGTTGTCGGTTTTGTGCTAGATTTAACCAATGCACTATTAAGTGTTGGTACGATTTTGCATTTCATTATTTCGGCAGAAGATTTAATTATATAATGCCATCGGAACAGCCGACTACCGGAATTTATAAAAAACGCAAAGACAAAGAAAAGGACAGGCATCCAAGGTCTAAAACCGACGACGAGACTTCGGCTAGTCCAGTCACCGGTTCTCAGTGAGGTGCTTTCGCAGCCCCTGACGCCCGCTACCTCCGAGCCACAGGCCGCTTCCAACTCCCACGTGGAGCCGACTAGGCCGCTGGAAACTCAAGGTATTGGACCCTCGGAAACTATACCCTCAGATGGGTCCAGAGCTGCTGAGCAAGCATCGGCTTCTGAGGGTGTTTTCAGGCCTGAACTGTTGTAAAAACACTTCAGCTTCAAAGGCAAAGACTAAAACACCTCTAAAGACAAAGAAACAAGTACAACATTCCCCTGGACAGGCCTCCATGCCTAAAACACAGATGCTTAAAATGGCCGAAGACCTAATTACTTTGATCAGGGGTTCCCATCCACCTCCAGATAAAAGACCTAGGCAAGAGACAGAATATGAATCTTCAGATCAGGTTTCCATTTCCTCTGATTCCTCTTCTGAACAGGGATACTCTCTTCCTCCTTATGAGGATTCTGATGTTGAGGAATCTATCCCTTCAGCCTCTCCTCCTGAAGATTATTCTTTTGGGGAGACCCTGCATACTATGAGGGAGCATTTTCATTGGGAGAGCCAAGATTACTCTGAATCTAAGAAAAGGCTCAGAGATTTTCTTTTACTACCTCAGCACAGGCCCCTTGCTATTCCTCCTGTTTTAGACATTGTAGATGATGTGCTTATAGAGTCCAGTCTCACTCCTGACTCTTTACCACCAGCTCCTGTTAAGCCAGACAGATATTACAGGGTTCCTGATTCACATAAATTTCTTTATAAAAACCCTGCTGCTGACCCAGAAACTATATCTCAGGGTCCCAAAGGGGTCAAGGCGTCCACAGCAAAAAACCCTATCCCCTCTGATAGGGATTCAAGGGCCCTGGACAGATGGGGGAAAAAGATTTACACTTCTGCTACCTTGGCTGTAAGGGCCTTAAATTGTCAGTTTCATATGCTTAAATATCAACAATATCTTATGTCACTACTAAAACAAAAAATGTTTACAAATTCTGAATGTGCAGAAAACAAAGAAATGCAGGATTTATTGCATGCAGCTGAACAAGTGGGAAAGCATACTTTGCAATGTGGTTTTGATTCTCTGGAGGCCTCCTGCAGGGCTGCTGTTACGGGTTCTGTCATTAGGAGGCATGCTTGGTTAAAGGAACAGAATCTGCCTGATCATGTTAAAGCAAAATTATTAGATGCTCCATTACAGCATGATACCTTGTTCGGTGTTAAAGCAGAAGAGGTGTTGAAGAAAATGGAGGACAAAGCTAAATCTATGCAAACATTCAAGGATTTCTTACAGGTACAACCTCCCAGATTTAACAGGAACTGGCCTGCAAAACATTGGTCCTTTCCAGTGTCAGACAGGCCACAAAGAGGCAGATACAGACGCCCCAGAGGCAGATCCCAACCCCAGGGCTCATACAGGCCTAAACAATGGGGTGCTTCTATCTCCAAAAGTGGAGAAGATAAATCACAGCCATACAGAAAACAGTCTCAATGACTTTCCCTTGCCAGCACCAAGCACTTATCTTCTGGCAGCCCCTTTATGGGGAAAACTAGCACTTTTTTCACAAAATTGGCACAGGATTAACCAGGACAAATGGGTCCTGAATATAGTTTCTCAAGGCTACAGGTTCCATTTTCACACCCTGCCCAAGGGCAAACAGAATGCCAGACCTGCCACACAATCAATGGACAGAGGCTCAAAATCAAGTTTCAACCCTCATCGACATGAGGGCCATTCAGCGATTGCCACAGCAAGAGCAGGGACTAGGATTTTACTCAAGACTCTTCTTGGTGCCCAGAAAGGGCAATGCATGGAGACCAGTACTGGACCTGTCTATTCTAAACACAATTCTGGATATTCCGAAATTCAAAATGTTGACTCTGCAGCAGCTTCTGCCCATGCTGGGCAAGAAGGCATGGCTTGTGACTTTAGACCTAAAAGAGGCATACCTGCATTTCATGCAGAAGATACCTCAGATTTATAGCTGGCTCAATGCACTACCAATTCCCTGCACTGCCCTTTGGCTTATCTACTGCATCCAGGGTCTTCACAAAATGCCTGGCACCAGTAATTGCATTTTCCAGGCAGAGGAACACAAATTTATCCTTACTTGAATGATTGCCTTATTCAACCAGAGAACAAGGACATTTTACTACAGCATCTGGCGTTTGTAAAAAGATTACTAACATGCCTAGGGTGCACAGTAAATGAAAAGAAATCAAAACTAGTACCCACACAAGAGATAATATTCCTGGGTGCAAGCTTAAATACAACTGCCCAGATGGCTTATCTCATGCCAGACAAAGAAAGACAGCTGACTACTTATTTTAAAATATTGACAACAAAGACCCAGTTATCTGCAAGAAAAATTCTGCAGGCCTTGGGCTTCATGGCATCCTGCATTCTGCTAATTCCATATGCAAGACTGCATATGAGGAAACTACAATGGTATCTAGAAAATGTTTGGGCTCAACATTGCCACAACCTGGAAACAATAATTACCCTCATTCCCTGCCTGCAAAAGGAGTTTCGATGGTGGGCAGAGGCCTGTCACCACAACAAGGGACGACCTTTCACTTTACCCACAGCCAGGCAGACATTAACAACAGATGCATCAGATTATGCTTGGGGGGCCCATATGGCAGAAAGATGTATTCAGGTCACATGGTCTGCAAGCCAAAAGCATCTACATATCAATCAAAAAGAGATGCTAGCTGTTCAAAATGCCCTGACAGCCTTTCAGGATCTACTTCATCCAGGACAACTATTGGTAAAGACGGACAATACTACAGTCATGTGGTATATAAACAAGCAGGGAGGCGCACATTCCTACCCCCTCTACAGACTAGCCATGACTTTGTGGGACACAGCATTGACTTACCAAGTACATCTGCAAGCACAATACCTGCCAGGAAGGATAAATTCCCTGGCAGATGAACTAAGCAGAAAACCTAATGGATCCCCATGAGTGGAAATTGGATCCACAAGTCTTCAGCATGATAACAAGGAACAGGGGATGCCTGGATATAGACCTATTTGCCTCGCCTCACAACTACCAACTACAGAAATTCTGCACAAGGACTTATCACAAGCTAACATGGAAAGTGGATGCTCTATCTTTCAGCTGGAAAAACTTAACAGTATATGCCTTTCCCCCACTGCCTCTCCTCCTTAAGGTGTACTCCTAAAGGTCAGACAAGAGAAGCCAAAAATGATAATGATTGCCCCAGACTGGCCCCGCCAGGACTGGTACCCAATCCTAAAGAGCTTGTCTCAATGCCCAGCCTGGACATTGCCTCAAATTCCTCACTTATTGACCCAACAAAACAGTCAGATCCTGCACAACCATCTCAGGACTTTAAACCTGGCAGCATGGCGGATAATGTAACCATTCAAAACACACCTCTGTCTAAAGCAGTGATGGATGTTATTTAGGAGGCCTAGCACCAGAAAATCTTATGCAGAAAAGTGGAAGAGATTCTGTGCTTAGAACCAGGCACAAGGAATTGACACGATTGTACCGAATATTCCTCAGATTTTACAATACTTAACTGAGATGCTGGACAAAGGCCTATCCTTTTCTTCAATTAAGATTCATGCCTGTGCCATTTCAGCTCACTACAATACAGAACCACCTCTATTTTCTCATCCATTACTAAGGCAGTACCTCAGAGGGGCCAAAAACTTAAGACCTCCAAGGAGAGCGCCAATACCTGCATGGGACCTAAATTATGTCTTGGAAAAACTCACACTGCCTCCTTTTGAGCCAGCATCTACAGCTGATATAAAATTCTTGTCTTGGAAAACAGCTCTGCTCCTAGCGATAACCTCTGCAAGACTAGTCTCAGAGTTACTGGCTCTCATTGCTGTGGAACCCTTTATCATTTTCCATCAGGACAGGGTTTCTCTGAGGACAAACCCAACATTTATACCTAAGGTAGTGTCCAGTGTGGCCCTGAATCAAACAATTCATTTGCCTACCTTTTATCCAAACCCACAGAATAAGGGTGAGAGACTTCTGCATTCTTAGGACATTCACAGGCAGCTACGCTTCTACTTGGACAGAACCAAAGCTTTCAGACAGACTGAGCAGCTTCTAGTGGCATATGCTGCAGGATCACAAGGAAAGGCTGTCTCAAAGCAGACTATTTCAAAATGGATAGGCCACTGCACTCGTTTCTGCTATTCACAGCATGGCAAATCAGTGCCTAAGGGCATTAGGCCACATTCAGCCAGAGCAGCAGCCACTTCAGCAGCCTTCCTCAGAGATGTACCAACCAAAGACATCTTAGAGGCTGCAACTTGGAGTTCAGTGCATACTTTTACAAAGCACTATCACTTACCTCTCTACTCTAAATCTAGAGCAGGCTTTGCCACTGCTGTTCTGCAGGGCCTCATAGCCTCTCCTAATCCTATTTAGCCCCAGCCGCCCAACCTTAGCTTTGGGATTCTACCCAATTGTAATGACTGCAACAGTGAAACACAATGAACATAGTACAGTTGTGTACCTACCATAAATGTAGATGTTCGAGTGTATTCACTGTTGCAGTCCAGGTTACCTACCCACCATCCCCCTTTCCTTTGCTGGGCCTTATCTGTACTTCTCTATTCTATATAACCTATGTGGTGTATTTGCTTATAGATGAAGGTAGAGTTTTACTTTACTGCATGCATGTTTATTGGCATAAATTAGCCTACCCTTTTGGGGGCGCCTGACATCTGGGGCAAGAAAAACTGAAGAAAATAGCATCGACTGTATCTTTGTACCCCTGGCGCACTGATGTCAGGGAGGAGGTGACAGCAACCGATGCCGGACCAGGACTTTGGAATTCAGGCCGACTGCGGGTAGCCTGCCAGCAGGATGACCCTAATTGTAGTGACTGCAACAGTGAATACACTCGAACATCTACATTTATGGTAGGTACACAACTGTACTTTTCTGGGACAAGACTACTGATCACTGGAGCCTATGACGAGAAAAGGAGCATAAGGACATTTTCCCTAGCGATCCTAGGAGACTAATGATCACTGGAAAACCTGAAAACTTCTTAGGAGCCAGTTTTGGAATTAGTGCTATTGTTTTGCTCTTGGTGAGAGAGAGAGTAAAGAGACACAAACCACCAGTAGGAGTACCCAGGTAGTATCCAATAGGTGATTAACCAGGACAAGCCCTTCTTAATTCCTGTCATACTTTTTGCAGTGGGTAATGCATTGGATCTGTCCTACTCTTACTGTATGTCCAGCTGAACAGTGGATTTTATTGAAATTGTACTGTAGTCTTACTAGTGTGCAGTGTATTCTCTTCTAGTTGACTGCGCTATGCAGTAAGTATACATTGTTCTGGTGGGGTGTACTACTGTTCGGTTTAGTGTTGCTGCTTAATGACTGCTCTGCTTTTACAATGCTTGTAGCTGTTGGAACCAGTGCTGTGTGGTTTTGCTTTCAAAAGTGACACCTGCATGTCTTACCTCATGGGTTCTGTCAGATGACCGTATACCTTTCCCGCTACACAGCAGAAGGAGTTGTATTGAGTTTGTCAATAATGCCTTCATGGGGAATAGTGTCAAAGGCCTTGACCAGGTTCTGATATGTGGTATGCACTGCATAACCAGAATCTCTGCTTCAGTGACTAGTTTTCTAAGAAATAAATGAGGTAAGAGGCAGGATCTTCCTTTGACAAAGCTGAGTTGATGAAGGTCCAGGGTTAGCAGATTTTCAATGTAGAGATTAATGAGGTTTGTAAGGTTTGTAACGATTAATGAGGTGGGAGATAATACATTCCATAGCTTTAAATATGAGGTTAAAGATACTAATAGGTCTGTAGTTACCAGGGTTTGTTGATGGGCCACTGTTTCCCCGTGCTTCAGGAATACAACCAGTGAAGTAGCTTATATTAAAGAGGTTAAGTAGGGGGTCAGATTAGCCATATTTTATATTGATAATAAAGCAACCAGATACATTATCCGGGCTAACGGATGAGGTGGTGGTAGCTTTTGTGAGAGCTGACAGGACTTGTTCCATAGATATTAAAGGGGGTGGCTGTGGAATAGTGATAAATGTTTTGAAGTAAAATTTGCAATAATTAGCTATTTCCTTTGGGTCACAGGAGGCAGTGTTATTGTGGCCTAACTCAGAACATTACTGTGTGTGAGTTTATAACTTCCTGACCTAGTTAAGGAAAGATTTATAGTTACTTTCAGTTATAATGGCTATTTTAAGTTCAGGTTCAGTTCTGAGCTTCCTAATGGTTCACTGGTAAGTACTAGTAATCAGTTTGCAGACCATCACAATCCTAGCTAGTGACCCATGTAAAGAAATTCCCTCCAGACTCATGGAGGACTGTACAAGATAGGGGAGAATTTAAAACTACCTATCCAGTAATCTAGGTTTATCGTAGCGGCAAGAGTGTTACAGTGCTTGACATGCAGTGAACATTTGTTTCAAAAGTGGATATTACACCAGGATATGAATCTGTCACACTAATATGTCTGTTATTTGTTGATGTAGTTCCTTTGAGGTGGTATAAGGACTATTTGTCTTGTGAAGGAATAGAAGGGCAAATGGAGTTGGATCAATCATGGCTCAAAAGGCTAGAAACCTATCGCCATGGAGATTCTGGAAGAAACTGAGTATAAAGACAGGGCTGCTGTTCCATCCTGATAACTAATAATGTTAAGTTGTCTATCTTGCCTTCGTTCTTGCTGGTTCGGTTCGGAGCCGATCCTCGGCTCCAACTCGGCCATCTTCAATAGCTCGAGAGCTGTTTACTGGCTCGAGGCTACCCCTTATCCGATGATGCCTAGCGATAGCTACCCAGATCTCGTTTGCCGCTTCAGCTGTGAGGTGTCATTTTTCTGGCTCAGGCTTGTATAGAATTTTTTTTGTAAATTCTCTCCAGAATTTAACTTTTCTAATATATTATTATTAGCGATAGTGTTGTTAACTGTGGTAGATAATTGTTTATTCTATAGTATCCCTTTTTTGTAGAACTCGTTTAACTTAGAGAGTTCTCAACCACCCCTTCCCCCTTCCCTCGGTTAGCTGTTTAAATTAGAGGCTTTCCTACTGTTTTTTCTTATAGGTTAGCCGTTTAAATTACAGGCTATTCTATTACCTTCTTTAAAAAAAAAAAAAAAATCCTTTCTAGATAGTGTTTTTGTTCTTGTAGAACTGAATATTGTTCTTTTCCTTGTTGGTTAAATTGGTTGGTTTCCTTTTTCCAGTACAGTATGTCCAAGGAATCTAAGGTTTCTGGGTTTAAGAAGTGTGACTCATGCTGTCAGAAAATGTCTCTGACAGATGGGCACACTTCTTCCGTCTATTGTTTAGGTGCTGTGCACCTGCACGACTCTTGTTCTGTTTGCCATGCCTTTAGTCCAAGAGTCCTGCAGGAGCGTAAGAATAAGTTGATTCTTAGGGGGTCTGTTAAAACCCCAGGATTCACCGACCAAGAGTTCACAGACAGTGAAATCCCCTAAATCCACTAAGCCGTCGGTTCCAGTTTACGAGCCGACTTCGGTACAGGATTGTCATTCTATGTCGGTTCCGGGTGGCACCGAAAAGACAATCTCCCCGTCGGCTCCATCAGAGGCTTCGGAGCCGTTGCAGAGTCAGAAGAGGCTGATGTCACCTTCCTTAGAGTCGGTGCATTCGGCTCCACGGTCTCCTTTACTTCAAAGCGAGCGTAGTCACCGATCCTCTCACTCCTCTCGATCCTCTAGGCTGTCAGATCATGATGTGGAGAGAGTAGTCAGTAGGTTGCTAAAGTCGCAGGCACTAGCTAAATTGTTGTCCAGCCCTCCTCAACAGGTATCGGCTCCGTCCACTTCTCTTGATGTTCCTCCTGCGACTCCAATGAGTTTGTAGTTCGTTGGGGTTCGAGTAGTGGAACTGTCGGCTCCGATAGCTGTATCTCCTTCGGTTCCGACGTCTGCTCCGATTCCCTCGGTGGTACCTTCCATCAAGGGATCTGAGCGCCGTGGCTCCCTCGTCGGCTCCGAGGGGGCGAGTGGCATCGGACCCTTGTCCGACCCTGTTCTCCCTCTCGGAACTTCGCGCAGGTGAGCTCGGCTCCAACATCGGCCTTGAAGCCGTCCCCCTCAATGCTGAGAAAGATTCCTATTTATTCGTAACCGGAGCTTTCTCTGCATTGTGGCAGGGACACCTTTGATGTCATGCGGAGTGTGCTGTCCTCCGAGTCAGCTCCACTTTCAGCCCCACCGGCTCCATCCCCTGTAGTGCCTGTGCCAACCTCTGCTCCTCCTCCAGACCCTAAGCGTAGGGAGCCGATGCTCCGGGACACCCCATTGGGTGTTTCCTCCTCTTCCGAAGCCTCTCCTGATCACTCAGAGGAGCCCCCTCGGAAGAAAAAGAGGAAGCACATTGACTCCCCCGAGTCTGTCACTTCTGATACAGACTTAGATGATTTGGAAGGGTCCCCGAGATCCCCCTCTGAAGATGTTTCCTTCTCGGACAACCTAGAAATGCTTAAGCAGAGGGGGAACTGGAATCCCCTAGCCCCTACCAAGGATGAGTCTGTATTTCTGGATGCTTTCGGTTCCCGACCTTCCACCTCCTGGGTTTCTCTGCCTTTTAATCCACTTATGGCAGTGGTGGCTCAAAAGGCTTGGTCTGCTCCGGATACAGTGGAATCAACTCCGAGGAGACCTGGTAAATTCATTACAGCACCCCAGGATAAGCAATTCCTTTCTAAAGGTGTTCCTGTTGATGCCATGGTGGTAGCAGCAGCCACCAGAAAAGAGTTAGCGGAGACCTCTTCGTTTGTCCATCCCCCTAACAAGGAGTCTAGGACGATGGACAGATACGGGAAGCGAATGTTCGCTTCAGCGATCTTCTCTATGAGGTCACTGAACTACTTATGTCATTTTACCTGACTTCAAAGGGATTTCTTTAAAGAGCTCGGAGATGTCCTTCAAGATCCAACAGCTGAGGGAGCACAAGCCAAAGCAGCTTCCCAGCTGGCGACACTTAATTCTGTAGTTAACTCCTCCATGAGGCTCATTTCCTATGCAGCCGATGGGGCAAGTAGTGCCGCAGGTACAGATGTGGCCCTTAGGAGGCATGCGTGGATGTGGCTGTGTAACTTTGCGGAACCCTTTCGAGCGTCCTTCACCAACACCCCCTTTGATGGTTCCTTTCTTTTTGGACCACAGGTGAAAGACACTTTGACTAGGTGTGAGCAAGAAGGCAAGACTCTCTCTGCCGTGGGAGTCCCATTTTTCCACTCCCTCTAGACCTTACCCCAAAGGTCAGAAGAGTGGTAAGATGTGGTTCCAAAAATCTGCCTGACACACGTAGCGATGTTTCCTCCAGAGGCAGAGGGGGAAACAATAACAATAGATGCCGCTCTCGTGGCAGAGGGGGTCCGCAGAACCAGGGCAACAGAGAATCTTTCTCTGATAAGCCCTTTCAGCATCCCTGAAGGGTTGCCCGGCTGCTCACCTCTGGAGGCAATCGGGGGAAGACTTTCACTGTACCCAAAAGCGTAGCAAAATTTAACGCAAGACAGATGGGTATGGTCCATTATATCCGGAGATTACAAAATTCCCTTCCATCAACCCGCTTTCGGTCAAAGAAAACCCTTCCAGATGTTCCACCCAATCTGAAGGAACAAGCAATAATAGAAGTTTCAAAACTGCTAGAAAAAAAGAGCCATCCAGGAAGTCCCGGCAGACCAGCATGGATCCGGAACTTACTCAAGGTTCTTTTTAGTACCAAAAAAGACGGGACTGGAGACCGATTCTGGATCTCAGCAGACTAAACAGGTCTGTACAAAGAACAAAGTTTCAGATGGTCATGCTACAGTCCATTCTACCCCTTCTGGGTCAGGACAATTGGATGTGTTCGATAGATCTTCAGGACACGTACTACCATATCAAGATGGACAGGCACTCAAGGAGATATCTTCGCTTCCGGCGGGGGGCCAGTCTTTATCAGTTCAGAGCTCTGTCCTTTGGTCTCCCCACAGCCCCCAGGGTGTTCAAATGTATGGCAGTGGTCACGGCTCATCTGAGACGTCAAGGATTCCAGGTGTTTCCATATCTAGACGAGTGGCTCCTTACTGCTACCACCAGGCATCAACTCCTACAAGCGCAGGACTACACAATCACAATCTGCTCCCAGCTAAGCATTACAATAAATTTTGAAAAATCTGCCTTGTTGCCCTGTCAGTCTATCACTTACATAGGAGCAGACATAGACACAAGGAATATATTTGCAAGGCTACCACTAGAAAGGGTGTCTGCAATTTGTCAGCAAGTACAGATTCTAATGCAGAGAAAAAGGATCCAAGTCAGGTACGTCCTTTAAACTCTGGGTTCCATGGCAGCAGCCATTCTTCTAATCCCACTAGCACACTTTCATATGAGAATTCTTCAGTGGCTTCTGTTCACACAGTGGTCTTTCCAAGAGTTACCCATGACTCACATGATCCTGATCACGGATGCATGCAAAAGACATCTTTCTTGGTGGGTGGTCTCCCCACTGATTACTCAGGGCAGACCTTTCATACAACCCCCTCCGGTAGCCACAGTGACGACAGACGCCTCCCTGATACAGTGGGGGGGGGGGGCATTATCTGGGCAGGACAGTCCAAGGCACTTGGCAACCTCACGAGTACCATCTGCACATAAATGTCCTGGAAATGAGAGCCGTGCTGCAGGTATTGAAAGCCCTTCAAGACTCTATTCCTTCTGGGACATTTGCTATTCAAATGGACATGTCAGTGGTGTGGTACATCAACAAACAGGGCGGAACCAGATCCTACCCCCTGTGTCGAGAAGCACTCACACTTTGGCAGTGGGCGATTTCCTCCCAACGTTTTCTGATTGCGATGCACATCCCTGGGAGATCCAACGTCATAGCGGACAGGCTCAGCAGAGCTATCCTCATGCCTCACGAGTGGTCTCTGAATCAGGAAGTTGTGGATCTTATTTTCCACAAATGGGGACAACCTTGCTGCAATCTTTTTGCCAACCCCTTCAACAGCAAATACAGAAACTACTTCTACCTTCTTCCGCTTCCAGGTCACATACCCAGAGACGCTCTAGTCCATGATTGGCCTCAGGGACTTCTTTATGCTTTTCCTCTGATTCCCCTGATACCAAAACTAATACAGAAAGCAAAATTGTTGGGTTGCAAAATGATCCTCATTACCCCCTACTGGCCTCGACCGGTATGGTTCCTGTTCCTGCACTATTACCTTCTCGATCAACCCTGGACTCTGGACCCAATACCAGATCTCCTGATTCATCAGTCAGGCGGGTTGCATCAGTCCCTCCAAACTCTCCAGCTCACAGCTTGGTTGCTCCACTTCCAACCTTAGCCAGGCTTCCCAGCATTTCCCCAGCAGTACGTGAGATTATCGTCTCCTCTCACAAGTCTACAACCAAGAAAACTTATGCTAGCAAATGGAAACGTTTTTCTTGTTGGGCAGAGGCTAGGAATGTGGATCCCTTTTCAGCCCCAGTCCACGAAATTCTGGAATTCCTAGCACAACTGTTTCACTTCCGGTCTGCTTCCGCTATGATTAGGGTACAATTAGCAGCCATTTTTAACTTTCTTGTTAGTTTATCAAATTCTAACATTATGTCTCATAAGCTCTGTAAAGCTTTTTGGAGAGGGACAACTCTTCTTAGGCCTCCAGTGAAAGATCCCCCTCCTCCTTGGGACCTTAATTTAGTCCTAACTTCCTTAATTCTGCCCCCTTTTGAACCAGCAGCATCCTGCTGCATTGTTTCTATCTTGGAAGACACTCTTTCTGGTAGCTATTACTTCAGTCAGACGCGTCTCCGAACTTCAGGCACTATGTGTTCGTCCTCCATACTTGGTTTTTCATAAGGGCAGGGTTGCTCTGAGGACTAATCCTTCGTTTCTTCCTAAAGTCTGCTCAGAAAATAATTTAAACCAATCTGTAGATCTTCCTGTGTTTTTCCCTAATCACACCAACAAGGCAGAGTACAAACTACACCAATTGGACGTTCATAGACAATTGCGTTTTTACCTGCACAGAACTAAAGTAATAAGGAAGTCGGAACAATTATTCCTTTCTTATGCCTTAGGCAAACCAGGTCTACCAGTTTCCAAGGTAACCTTGTCTAGATGGTCGTCTCACACTATTACTTTCATTTATCAGTTAAGGAACAAAGAGTTGCCTATTAAACCGAAAGGTCATTCTACTAGGGCCTTGGCCACCTCTGTAGCCTTCCAGTCTAGGTTGGTCATGGATTCTATCTGTGCAGCTGCCACGTGGGCAAACCCTCATACCTTTATTTCTCATTACAAGCTGGATATGGTCTCCAGGAGCAGAGCTGACTTTGGTTCCACTGTTCTGAAGAGTCTGTTCCACTGAGCCACCCAGGATATTAGGTGCTAGGGACACTGTCCCAACCAGCAAGAACGAAGGCGAGATAGACAACGTAACATGAAGAAATTATGTACCTACCATAACGTTCCATGTTAGTTGTCTTCATCTCGCCTTCTTTCTTGCGTCCCACCCTCCGTCCCCCTGTCCTAGTGGAATGAGAGGAGTTCCCGTTTCACTGACTGGGTGTTCTCTTGTTTTTCCACTATTGACTTAGAGAATATGGCAGGTATAGTCAACCTATTTTTTTTGGACTGGTTTATTCTCTTGCTATGTCTGGAGTTAGCTGTTTCAAACGAGATGTGGGTAGCTATCGCTAGGCATCATGGGATAAGGGGTAGCCTCGAGCCAGTAAACAGCTCTCAAGCTATTGAAGATGGCCGAGTCGGAGCCAAGGATCGGCTCCGAACACAACCAGCAAGAAAGAAGGCGAGATGAAGACAACTAACGTGGAATGTTATGGTAGGTACATAACTTCTTTTTTTGAGGACAGTGATATTTTTAGTTAGAGACCTCTGAAGGTATCTCAAGAGGAGTTGTATCTTTAGAATAAATACATGTCAAAAGGGGGCATTAGTTTTTTTTCTGAGATGTGGGTAAAGAGGAATTAGGATGACTTTTAGCTCTAGATAGGATTCCTTTAAAAATTAGATGAGACAGATAATAGGCTTTCCTAAATACTCTGGTGACAACAATGGTCAACATGTAAAGAATTGTCAAAAGAGTGCCTCACTCTCTTACACCAGTGTGAAGGGCGTCACCTATATGGTATGGTATGGGAAAATGTTTGTCAAAATTAACTGTATTAAGAGTTTTTTGTACCAATTGTTAACATGGTCTTAACCCATGTTGGAGCAATTGTGAGTCAGTAGAAGATCAAATACAATTCCAAATTTACAGTAATCTGCAAAGTTAGATAGCCATAGGCCAGGAATGTTGACCTGAAGGTCTGAGGAATAGATGACATATAGAAAGATGTAATTGGGAACATTTATTTTTATTTAATTTGTTGGTGGTGAAATGGTTCATAGGTGTGTACTAGGCTAATGGCCCTGGAGCCTTTACAAGCCTAACCCATGGGATTACCCTGGCATTGTGCCACCCAACCTTAGTTCCCTGTGCCTCTGTCAAGTAAAGCCACTGGAGTGATCCCTGGGGTGAATTTTCTATTTCCTATCCACTCATCAAGATTCCTCTTGAAGAGGGCCAGTGAGGTGCTTTGCTTGACAAGTATGGGAAGTCTATTCCATAGCATGGGCAGTCTGTGGGTTATGAACCTGTCCATCCAGCATGTTCTGTTGATTGTGGTAATGAGGTTGAGGTCTCTGGAGCTTGTGGTGCGTAGGGATTGGGATGTCTTTAGATGTAGGATTTCTAACAGAGCTGGGTCAGACATGGCTTTGTAAGTCAAGCAGAGATCGCCTCTAAGTAGGCGATATGAGACAGAATAGTTGGAGTTTTTTTGAGTATCCATGTAGGACAAATGTTTAAGGCCTAGGATCCTCTTTGTGAGGTACTTTTGCGTCCTCCCCAGTTGTTGCAGGTGTTTAGTGAGGTACATGACAAATGGGACATTGTACTCAATGACTGCCTAATGAGGGAAGAGTAGAGGGAGACAATGATGTCTTTCTTCCTGGATGCAAAACCCTTAGTAATGAGATGTGCCACATAGAAGGACTTTCTGACCACAGTGGCAGTGTGGTGGTCAAAAGAGAGGTTGCTGTCAACCTGTGTTCCCAGATCTCTTATAACGTCTTCTGTGTTCACTGGGCTACCATCGATGTGGTAATTCATGGGAACCAGGTTTTTCCCAAAGGGGATGACGACACAGTTTTTGGCATTGAGCTTAAGGCCATGGTTCTGACACCAGTCGTTGGTCTCAGTGAGGCCTTTCTGTAGGATGTCAACATCACTTGGGGAGTTAATAATCGCTCCCAATTCGCAATCGTCTGCGAACGTTGTCAGCCAGAGTCCCCTTATGTTGGCCTGTACTTCAGAGAAGTAGATACCAAACAGGAGAGGACCCAGGACTGAACACTGTGGGACTCCACTTGTGACTGGTCGGCAGTCTGACTTGGAGTCGGCTACCTTCACACTTTGGGTTCTATCTGTGAGCCAGTTTGCAACCCACCTAGTGATATAGGGGTTGATGCCTAGCTTAGTGAGTTTTTCTACGATTCCTGAGTGGGGAATGGTATCAAAGGCCTTGGCCAGCTCAAGGTAGGGTGTATGGACCACCTTGCCTTCATCCACAGCTTTGGTGACTGACTCAAAGAAGTTGACCAAGTTGAGCAGGCATGATATATACCCTTTACAAAACCAAAGTGTGTGGGATCCAGAGTTTGGAGATTCCCTAAATCCTTGATTATTAGGTCCATGATGATGCGTTCTATAGCTTTGCATATCAGACTCGTCAGGCTAATGGGGCGATAGTTCTCAGGGTCTGTAGTCACGCCTCCTTTGTGGAGAGGGATGACTGTAGCAGTGTGGCATTTGGTAGGGACAAAGCCTGAGGTGAGACTTTGATGGAACAAGGCACACAGGTAAGGTGCCAGTTCACTCTAGTTCATGTAGAACACAGCCAGGGATATTGTCAGGTCCCATAGAAGCTGTATTCTTGGCCTTGGGCAGTGCTGTTTTAACCTGTGCAGCAGTAATACAGGGTGCCTGGCAATCTACTGGTATTGTGACTGGTCCTTTGGGGGAAGGGGTAAAGTTGGCACTGAATCCGTCGGCCATTATATTGGCAATATCTGTTGGCTCGGTATAGGAGGTACCATAGTACAGTAGCTCAGAGCAAATCTGGGTATTGCCATGGAAATTCTTTACATAACTGTAGAAGGCCTTGTGGTTGTCTTTACTATCTGCTGCAATTCTGTTTTCTTAGCTGGCTTTCGAGGATTTGATGAGGGATCTCAACTTTTTGTTGAGGCAGATAACAGAGTTTTTCCAGTCTTTAGACTTCACCTTATTCCGCATCAGTTTCCTCCTTTTGTTGTAGAGTTTGTTTATGGCAGGAGACCACCAGATTGGCTTCCTTTTTTTGGAGGAGAGCATCTTGGTTCTGTTGAGTATGGCGAGATCCATGCATTTGTCTATGTGTTTGTACAGTGCATTGGTATATGATTCGGCAGTCATGCAACTATTCTCCATTTGCATGGGTGCTGTGAAGTTAGCCACTTCTTTTTTCAGGAGCCAAAAGTTAGCTTTGGAGAAGTTTTTCATGGTGGTTACCTTTGCAGGGGAGGTGGGAGGGATGTGGATTTCCAAGGTGATTAGTTTGTGGTCGGATCTAACCAGGGAGGAGTTGACTATTGGTGTAGAGCAACGGGCGCCCCATGTTAGTAATGACCAGGTCAGGGATGTTACTACCTCTAGTGGGGGTAAGAATGAGCTGGTCCAGGTCATTGGAATTAATGAATTCCAGGAAACGTTGGGCTAGTGTATTGGCACATGAGTAGTTTTCTCAGTTAATGGAGGGGTAGTTGAAGTCGCACAGTATAAGAGTGTCAGGTTGGACCCTAATATTCCCCAGGGTGCTTAGGAACGTAGAGTGTGAGTCTTGGGACATGGTTGAGGACCTATAGCAGGCTGCGACCTGAATCGCTGTCTTACCTAATGTTAGCGGCACTGAAGTATCTCAGATGCGTTATGTTGGGCTACTAGTCTGGAGGTGTGCGCATCCTTTATGAATATGGAAACACCACCACCTTTGGAGCTTTGGTCCAAGTTCTGGGGCCGAAAGGTGTGTAATGAAATATATAGCCTGGTAGTGCAGGGGTGCTTTCTGCTGCCTTGAGCCAGGTCTCTATTACGCCACAAATGTCAATGTTCTCCATTTTAAGGAGTGCTTTGAGCGAGTGCATTGTGAGATTTAGACTTCTAGCATTGAGCAGCATGACCCTCAGATTACATTTGTTTGTAGCTATTACAGTGGTAATTTGGTCTTTGGAACAGTGCCTAAAAAAGGCACTATAGGGGTGGCAAGAGCCTTGGCCAGTATCCAAAAGCCTAGGGGTGACAGATACAGGCCATCTGTGGCAAAGCATCGAGGTCTGTCAAGCACGTCATCCCAGGCAGACAGATATTGGATAAACAACATGGTGGAGGTTTGATACATCAACCAACAAGGGGAACCCAATCCTATTGTTGAGGAGCCATGAGGGTGTAGCGATGGATGATGTCTTCTCACTGCTTTCTGAAAGCAATGCAAATCCTGGGGAAAACCAAATTTTTAGCAGAGAATTTGAGCAGGAACATTCTGATGCCTCACAAGTGGTCCCTCAATACATTAATGGCTGTGCAGATCTTCAGCCACTGTGGCCAATCTTGCTGCCACCTGCTTGAACCCATTATAACAAAAAGTGCAGCAACTTCTTTGCCCTGATCTCTCATAAGGGGAAGTCATCGAGGAACACTCTTCCACAGGTCGTCTCTGTTCCTATCTTCTGACTCCTTTATTAATAAAGTTCTTACAGAAAGTGGCTTGTTGTAAGGTGACTGTGATCCTCATTGCCCCCCTTTCTGGCCTAGACAAGTCTGGTTCCCTTTTCTGTGACCTTACCTAGTGCACTCGCCTTGGCTCCTGGATCCTGTTCCAGAGCTAATCTCCCACCATTCGGGTCAGCCTCATTCAAATCTAAAATCCCTCAAACTGACTGCTTTTTTTTCCCACTTCCAATGATGGCTAGAGATCCCAGGCTGATTAATAGAGTTATACATGCCCATTCTTCATCTCAGAAACCCTCCACCAGGAAAACTTATGATAGTAGGTGGAGAAGATTTAGTATCTGGGCCACCTTGAAGGATGTGGACCCCCCTTTTCTGCTCCTTTAGATGCTATGTTGGACTTTTTAGCTGACCTTTTTCAGTCTGGGGCTTGCTACTCTACTATTAAGATTCAGTTGGCGGCCATACTTAATTTCCATGTCAGTCAGGACCATATTCCCATAGCTTCCCTAAGGTTATTAAAGCCTATTTGAAAGGAGCTTTTCTACTCACACCTCCCTTGAGGAACCTGGTTCCCTCCTTCATCAAGCCTTAACGAGGGCACTCTGAGCCTGCTACAGCAGTGGATTTAAAGTTCTTGTCATGGAAAGCTCTCTTCTTAATTGCAGTAATCTCTGCCAGATGAGAGTCAGAACTTCTGTCTTTGTCCTGTAGTCCCCCTT
This sequence comes from Protopterus annectens, assembly GCF_019279795.1. Classification (NCBI taxonomy): domain Eukaryota; kingdom Metazoa; phylum Chordata; order Ceratodontiformes; family Protopteridae; genus Protopterus; species Protopterus annectens. The sequence continues at coordinate 922,945,736 of NC_056737.1, read as the reverse complement.
ACCTTATTTTTCACAAGGACAGGGTTTCCTTGTGGACTAATTTAGGCTTTTTGCCTAAGATGGCCACAGAATCTAATCTGAATCAGTTTATTCATTTGCCAGTATTATTTTCAAATTTCAGTAATAAGGATGAATATATTCTTCACTGCCTGGACCTTAATCAACAGTTGAAATGTTATTACATAGAGAACTAAGACTTCAGAAAATCAGACCAGTTCTTTGTTTTCTTTCCTAAGGCCAAACTTGGTAAAGGAGTTTCTAAGGTTACCCTGTCCAGATGACTTTCTGGCTGCATATCCTTTGTCTGCACTGTTAATGGTTTATCCTTGGCTTCCAAACCAAAGGCTCATTCTACAAGCTCAGTATCTACTTCAGCAGCCTTTTTCAGTCTCACTTCTTTCAATGATATTTGCTCAGAGGCTACTTAGTCGAACACTTATGCTTTTATGTCTCATTACAGGCTTGACATTCAATATAGGTCAAGGGCTTCATTTTGCTCCACCATTCTTTGGAATGTTCTCTCCTAATACCACCCAATTATTCTGTCTGGGGACTCTGTCCCACAGGTTGTTGCAGAGTTAAGAGAAAACATTAGATACAAAAGATATGTACTTAACAAAAGATGTGTGCTGTCTTCTTACATCTGTGTCAGTCATGCCTCTTTTCGTCTCACTGCCAGATTGTCATCGATATTTGTTGGTTCTTATTGGATCTTGCTGAATTGCCAAAGTGTTGTTTGTTAGACCCAACATATTCAGTAGAGGCCAGGTATGCAAGCGGCAAATTCATTTTGGGGAGACTTAGGGACATAGAGCATTATGGGAAGGGAATTGGAGCTTCAGAACTAAGGGTTCAAAGTGCAAGCCTCAGATCCAGTCAGGTCTGATAATCCACTGGTTGAGATGGATGGAAGTAGACAACATGGTTCTAGCATTATGGTAAGTACATCACTTTTATTTATTGTTTCTTATTCTCCTTATCACTGGCATACTATTTTTTAGGCAAACTCCATCTGAGGTGTTGAGAGGACACAGGTACATTGTAGGAAAAAGGCGCAGCTTGAGTTCTGGAGTGAGCTCAAGTAGTTGCTGGGTTGGGTTTGCCACAGTTGTGAACAGTGCTTCAGTCTACATATGCTGTGATTGACAACCTATCAGTTAAAGTGGACATAATGGAATAAGGAAGATCCAGTATTATAGTAAGTGTATAACTTCTGTTTATGTTCTGTGAACAGAAAGTCTGATTTATTGTCAGTTTACTATATCTTTTTTCTGTAACAATCAGATGAGATGTCATAAAGCACTAAGAGAGGTACAAAAACAAGTTTGTTCAAAAAATTATTCATGTTACAAAGCAATGTGAAAATGAACTGTTGGTACTATTGAAGTGAGAAAACTTGATAATGTGAAATCTGAAAGTGCTTCTCAGATTGTGTGACAGGAATGCAAGTTCAGTTGTTCCCAGTAAACAGTGATCATTAATGGACAGAATCTTGAGTTTGAAGTAGACACATGTACATAGTATAATAGCTTATCAGAGTACAGTTTTAAACAGTTGGGCTAGATGGCTCCAAACGAGATCTTTTTGGCCTTTGTTAAACTTCCCTGGCCACCGGTTAGTGCCATTTTTTCAAACTATGTGAATACAAAACTACAAACCTCAGAGACTTTTTCAAATAGCAACTCAAAAAATGTTATGAGAGACTGACACAGGTGTTGAGGTTCATGTCCATTACCTCCTCCATCAGCCCTGCCAGTTCCAGCCAGGAACTACTCTTGGTGGGTCGCAATGCATCAGCCTCTGAAGTAGAGCTACCTAACATAGGTGGTGCAGAGGTGTGGAGACAATGCTGGCGGGTTTTGACCCAGAAGTGCTGGGTGCCTCTCCTGTTGGTAGTGGTGCTACCACTACCACCTGTGGGGGGATGTCAGTGCAAACTGTGTTGTCAGTCTAGCTCCTTGTGCTAGTGATTATGTAGTAATGGATTTAATTGCAATCATAAATTTGGTGAAAAAATATAAAGGATAGTAAGAAAAAGTGATGGAGAGCCGTAACAAAAAAGGTATTATAAATATTTCTTTAATGGGAAGGTCACAGTCATTACACATTCCAGATATGCTGATTACATGCAGATATAAACATTACAGGCCATAAATTATTTTATACTATTGCTGTAATGCAGTTAACTCATGCATGTAGTAACCATTGTACTGGGACTGTACATATTCTAAAATAGTTCTACAGGTAAATTTGATTTTACACTGTAATTGGCCTGATGGAATGTTGTTATAACTTATGAGTACAACTATTCAGTATATGCACAGTAAAATTCATATTAAACAAATTTGCTGTTTGGAGAAATGGAACCCGCAGCCATTAGACCTTACCTGATATTAACTAGTTTGATAGTTGCATGAACAGTTTCATAGGATTTGCTCACTCAGAATATGTATGCTAAGTTAGTTGTCTAGCAACGACTTTTGTACTGTTTTTTGCAATTTTTATTATCTATTTGTACAACTAATTTTAGGTTACCATTGCACTAAGTATTACCTGAAGCCATCTGAATAAAACAAAAACAGAAAACCGAGGTGAGGACCACTGCTGTGAAATTTATTTTGTGTCTTCGTCTCAAGTGTAAAAGACTTCTTCAGAATGAACAAGACAAAATGCACAACCACTTTAAATACCTCAGCTATAGCGTTGGGATTGGATAACAGTTTAGGAACTTAATTGGACAACCAATAAAACATGCATACTGATAATGAATACATCCAAATGAGAATGAAAAAGAATAAAAAAAAATCACATTCAGTGCTGTTAGCTATAGATAAGTAATAAATCCCATGAAACTACACCAATGACTTGGCTTAGATTTCAGAGGCAGCTTTTAAATTTAAAACACTACAAATTGAACACAAGTCATTTAACACTAGATACACTGTAGCATAAGTTTTAAGCTGCCATTGTAGTTCTTTAAACTCCAAAAACTCATCAACTGAACCACCCCGTCCAAGATTTACATGATCGATTGTTATATATTTAAAGGAATGCTGGTCTTAAATCTCTAAGTGTCTGTAGAGAGCATTCTTGTGATCTTTTTTCCAAATACCATAATTGCGCTGATAAATTCTAGTTCTAAAACTTCTTTTTGTCTTCCCCACATAAAAAGCTGGGCAAATTTGGCACAATGCTAAATATACCACGGCTTTTGTACTACAACAATATTTCTTTCTTAGCTTAATAAGGCCATCATTGATCAGCTGTACAGAATCATCTTTCAAAACATATTTACACTGGGTGCATTGACCACATTTTATCATTCTGCCTCTCAAACAAGCAGTGTTCTTTCCCTCCACCATATCTTTCATACAAATGTCTCGACCACATTTTATCATTCTGCCTCTCAAACAAGCAGTGTTCTCTCCCTCCGCCATATCTTTCATACAAATGTCTTTTTTAAAACAACTGTAGGGGAGGGTCCCGCCATCTTGGTGTATTCTGGGTCAATCATAAAAACACCCCAGTTCTTCAATATGATAGCCCTAATATCAAACAAATCACTACTAAAGGTCAAGATAAGTGCCTTACCGAAGTTATTACCTCAGTGTTCTTATCGATATACCTTATTAAAGATGTACAGTTATTGCCCGTGTCCAGTAAAGAGGTAACATGATCATTGATTCTCCATGGCAATACCCAGATTTGCTCTGAGCTACTGCACAATGGTACTCTTATACCGAGCCAACAGATATTGCCAATATAATGGCCGACAGATTCAGTACTAACTTTACCCCCCCAAAGGACCAATCATGATACCAGTAGATTGCCAGGCACCCAGTATTACTGCTGCACAGGTTAAAACAGCATTGTCCAAAGCCAAGAATACAGCTTTTATGGGACCTGACAATATCCCTGGTTGTGTTCTATTTGAACTACAGAGTGAACTGGCACCTTACCTGTGTGCCCTGTTCAATCACAGCCTCACCTCAGGCTTTTTCCCTACCGAATGGTACACTGCTACAGTCATCCCTCTCCACAAAGGAGGAGCGACTACAGACCCAGGGAATTATCGCCCAATTAGCCAGACGAGTCTGATATGCAAAGCTATGGAATGCATCATCATGGACCTAATAAACAAGGATATAAGGAATCTCCAAACTCTGGATCTTACACAATTTGGTTTTGTGAATGATAGGTCATGCTTGCTCAACTTGGTTGACTTTGAGTCACTCACCAGAGTTGTGGATGAAGGCAAGGTGGTTCATACAGCCTACCTTGATCTGGCCAAGGCCTTTGATACCATTCCCCACTCAGGAATCATAGAAAAACTCACTGAGCTAGGCATCAACCCCTATATCACTAGGTGGGTTGCAAACTGGCTCACATATAAAACCTACAGTGTGAAAGTAGCTGACTCCAAGTCAGACTGCCGACCAGTCATGAGTGGAGTCCCACAGGGTTCAGTCCTGGGTCCTATCCTGTTTGGTATCTACTTTGAAGTCCAGACCAACATGAAGGGACTCTGGCTGACAAAGTTCGCAGATGATTGCAAGTTGGGGGCTATTACTAACTCCCCAAGTGATGTTGACATCCTACAGAAAGGCCTCAAAGACACCAACGACTGGTGTCAGAACCATGACCTTAAGCTCAGTGCCAAAAAATGTGTCGTAATCCCCCTTGGGAAAAACCCGGTTCCCTTGAATTGCCACATTGATGGTAGCCCAATGAACACAGATGGAGTTATAAGAGGTCTGGTAACACAGGTTGACAGCAACCTCTTTTGACCACCACATTGCCACTGTGGTCAGAAAGTCCTTCTGTGTGGCACATCTCATTTCTAAGGGTTTTGTATCCAGGAAGAAAGAGGTCATTGTCTCCCAATACTCTTCTCATTACGTCAGTCATTGAGTACAATACCCCATTTGGCATGTACCTCACTAGACTCCTGCGACAACAGGAGAGGCCACAAAAGTACCTGACAAAGAGGATCCTAGGCCTTAAACACTTGTCCTATATGGACAGACTCAAAAAACTCCAACAATTCTCTGTCTCATATCGCCTATGTAGAGGCGTTCTCTGCTTGACTTACAAAGTCATGTCTGACCCAGCTGTGTTAAAAATCCTACATCTAAAGAAATCCCAGTCCCTCCGTACCACATGCTCCAGAGACCTCAACCTCATTACCGTAATCAATAGAACATGCTAGATGGATAGGTTCATAACCCGGAGACTGCCCATGCTATGGAATAGACTTTCCCATACATGTCAAGCAGAACACCTCACTGGACCTTTTCAAGAGAAATCTTGATGAGTGGATGGAAAATAGAAAATTCACCCCGGGATCACTCCAGTGGCTCTACTCGACACTGTCACTAGGAACTAAGGTCGGGTGGCATGATGCCAGGCTAATTCTATGGGCTAGGCTTGTGAAGGCTCCAGGGCCATTAGCCTAGTACACACCTATGAGCCTATAAGATTAACCTCCTGAAAGATACTATCCAGAAAGAGGCTGTGATAGCCACTCGTCTGGAACACACCTTTTTAGACACTACTTTATTTGAAACTCACTGTCATCAGACACGATCCTGGCTAATTGGACACACTGACACTTCACCAGTGATTTTTTTTCTGATGGTGAGAGTGCTAACTCTTGAAATGTAGTAGTGTGTTGGAAGATGTAGGCTTCTTGTAAATATTAGAATCAAATCTTGCTTTTGATCTGTTTTTCAAGATGGTAACATCCAAATAATTGATGTAATCATCAAAAATGATCATAGTAAACCTCAGAAAAACAGTGGTGGTATGAAGGTAGTTAAAAAACTGCTTTAATCTTGCTCTAGTGTCAGCCTGAAATATAATTATGTCATCCATATATCTTGCATAAAGTGTCCAACACTTGGTGTGATCATATTGAAGACACAGTTGATTTCCCAGTGGGCCAACACTGTATTGGCAAAGATGGGGGCACATGCTGCCCCCATTGAGACACCCTTTTTCTGTCTAAACAACTGGTCAAATGCAATAAAATTGTTATCTAACACAACCTCCTGTAATGTTCTGAGAGAAGTTTGTTATGGTCAAAATTTGAATTTTGACATATAAATTCATAAAGCCATTGTGGGAAGTGACAGAAAAGAGATCTGAAGCCATATTTACCCTACACCTGAGATGTTATATTTGCTCCGGATGTGCCTCATGATTTCCCATCATCTCTACAAGAGCTATAGGAAAGAGACTGATAGGTTTATAGGTAAGTAATAGGTTAACTGCCCTTGTTGGGCCATTTTAAGCCTAGCCAATTTCTCTTTTTGTGCTCAAAATACTCTATCCCATTTGGTTACAGATTGACCTTACCCATCTTATGGTTGATAATTATATATAACTCTTTAGAATAAATGGGATCATACCATAGATAATTTGATGTGACCCATGCAGTGGATAAAGCATTTAGGAGCTGCCTCTGTCCATTTAGTAGTGCATGGGGCAGTCCTAGGGTACATTTTCTGTTTCCCATGCATAGATCTTGCACTTGAAAATAGACAAGGCTGAACTTTGTTTTATGTGGATGGGGATTCTGTTCTACAGCAGTGGTATTTTCTGCAAGATACACCTGTCCCTCAAAACCATTCTGTTGATGTTACAGAAGAGATTTAGATCCCTAGACCAGGTATTTTTAATGCCATTTGACTTGCTGATGTACAGTAACTCCATCAGTAATGGGTCAGAGGATGCCTTGTATGCCAGACACAGGTCACCTCTTAGCAGTGGGTACGATACAGAGTGTGATGACAGGGCTTCGAGTCAGTATATGTAGGACTTGTTGTTTAGGCCTTGTATCCTTTCAGGTATCTCTGTGGGTGTCCCAATTGTTGCATGTGCCTGGACAAATGTGTGTCAAAGGGAGCATTATATTCAATGATCGGCCTATTGAAGACTGAGTAAAGGATACCATGACACAATCCCTTTGTTTATAAGCTGTTTGATATAGAAGGGATTTCTTACAGCAATAGACACATGTTGGTCAAAAGTTAGGTCAGTCTCCACATAAGTTCCCAAATCCTGAGCAATTGGGTCAACTCTTAGGGAGGTATTGTCAATGTGGTACTTCTCTAGGGTAGATGACTTCCCAAATGGATACAATAATGCATTTTTTGGCATTCACTTTCAGACCATGATTTTGACACCAGTTATTTATTTGAGATAAACCTTCCTGCAAGAGGTCTAAGTCATTTGAGGATTCAGTGATTGCTCCTTGCTTCTGTAAACCTAACCCGAGCCCTTTGGTATTGACTTTTACTTCAGAAAATAGATGCCAAACAGAAGTCCCAGCACTGAACCCTGGGGAACTCCAATGGTGACTAGTCTCCTTGTGGAGGTAACTTCACCGATTTTGGTTATCTGCTCTTTCGGCCAGTTGGCAATCCAGTGGATTACACAGGGGTTTATTCCTGGTTTCTTTAGCTTTTCTACTATGCCTAAGTGGGGAATTTTATCAAAAGGTTTGGCCACATTGAGGTATGTGATGTGCACTATTTTGTCTTCATCCATTGGTCTGGTGACCTTTTCAAACAAATCCACCATGTTGATTAAGCATGACCTGCCCTTGACAAATCCAGACTGAGATGAGTCCAGTGTTTGGAGGATGTTCTTCGTGTTTCACTGTTGCAGTCATCACATTTGGGGGTTATCCTGACAGGGGTAGCCCTCAGTCAGCCTGAATACCAGAGGTTTAGTATTTCTGCGTCAGTTGCTGTCGCTGCAGGACTGATGTCAGGTCGTCAGTGGCATAAAATCAGGCAGCTGATGCCATTGCATAAGTCTTTCTTTTCTGAGGAGCCCAAAGCAGAAGCAGTTCACACGAGTGCCAGTCGGCTGCTACCTGAGTTTTCATTTCTGAATTGAAGTTGAAGTCTTCTAAAGCTAAGTACCCCATTGGGGATCCTTTTTTCTTGCTCTAACCGATGTCAGAAAAAGTTAACAATTGTCTTGCCTGTGGAAAGCAAATACCACACCGAGACTTCCATTCTTCCTGCGTCACCTGTTTAGGTAAACAAAATAGAATTCCTGCTGTAAAACACCTGTTTAGGCCCAGACCATGACATCCCCTGCGGTTGCTTTTGTGCTTTGTTCAAAGCTCGAACTATACATCATATTGTAGCTAGATATTTTCGTTCTCAGTCCTCAAATTCCGATATGACTTCGGTAAGCCATCCGACTACCGATCTTCTGAAAAAATGTAAGGATAAAGACAGAGACAGACCGCACAGGTTCAAAACTGCCGACGATGCTTCCATTAAGCTAGTCGTCAGTTCTACGGTCATCAGTGAGGCGCTTTCGCAGCACCTGTTGCCCACTTCTCTGGATTCGCAGGCCGCTACTGAGACCCTTTCGGAGTCCGGTATGCTGCAAGACTCTTTTTCAATTAAGGATCCTGTGGATGTTCATCGTGCATACAGCTGCAGTCATCACACTTGGGTTATCCTGCCGTCAGGGGGGTCCTCGGTCGGCCGAATTCCAAAGTCTAGGTCCGGCGTCGGTTGTCGTCGCTTCTTCCCTGACGTCAGTGCGGCAGGGGTATAAAAGAGGCAGCCGACGCCATTTTCTCCAGTCTTTCTTGCCGCGCAGTGCCCGAAGAAAAAGCAGTTCGCAAGTGCTGGTCGGCCAGCTCCTGAGATTTACAAAAAGTATTTCAGCCGAAGTCTTCTTTAAAGCTAAGTACCCCGTTGGGGAAACTTTTCTTGCCTCAGACCGATGTCAGACAAAGTTAATAATTGCATTTCTTGTGGGAAGCAAATACCGCATAAGGATTTTCACTCTTACTGTATACCTTGCTTAGGGCCAGATCACGACGTCTCGGCCTGCCGTTTTTGTGCTAGGTTTAACAAGCGCACTATTAAGTGCCGGGCGGAGTTCGCCCTTCATTATTTTGGCAAAAAATTTAATTATATCATGTCGTCGGATACACCGACGCCAGTTTTAGGCAAAAAACGCAAGGATAAAGACAGACATCCGAGGCCTGCACCGAGTACTGAGACCACGCTAAGGCCGACTACCGGTTCTCCAGTTCTCAGCGAGGCACCTACGCAGCCCCTGACTACTGATGAAATTATTTTACCAGCGATTTCAGTAACCCAGGTCGCAGGTTCCTCGGTCTCCATTCCCACTGCAGATACCGACGCCACTCTTGGCGGAGAAACGGAAAGTTTAGCGAGGCCTGCCATTTCTGAAGGCGTTTTCAGGCCTATCACCTTCTCTATTAAATTGTTCACTAAATCTAAAGCTCCAATGAAAATTAAAAAGCAGGGTCCTCAGACCTCCTCTCTAGGCCCCATGCCTAAAAAACAGATGCTTAAAATGGCTGAGGATTTGATTACACTCATCAGGGGTTCTCAGCCCCCCTCAGACAAAAGACCCAGGTTGGAGGAAGACCACCCTTCCTCGGACCAGGCTTCTATTAACTCAGACCTTTCTGAGGATCAGGATTATGCCTATTCCCCATTTGAAGACTCTGATGCTGAGGAGTCTATTCCCTCGGTCCCCCCCCCCCCCGAGGACTACTCTTTTGGGGAAACCCTACATACATTGAGAGAGCACTTCCACTGGGAAGGCCATGATTACTCAGATTCCAAGAAAAGGCTCAGGGAATTTCTGCTGCTTCCCCAGCATAGGCCCCTGGCTATTCCTCCTGTCTCAGATATTTTGGATGATGTGTACGCAGAAGCCAGTCTTAATCCAGACTCTTTACCTCCTGCCCCTGTTAAACGAGACAGATATTACCGGGTTCCTGATTCTCACCAGTTCCTTTATAAAAGCCCTTCTGCTGACCCAGAAACTATTTCCCAGGGTCCCAAGGGAATTAAGGCCTCTACTGCTAAAAACCCTTTACCTTCAGAGAGAGATTCCAGAGCATTAGAAAGGTGGGGGGAAAAAGGTGTATACATCAGCCACTTTAACCATGAGGGCATTAAACTGTCAATTTCATATGTTAAAGTGCCAGCAGTTCTTGCTATCTCAGCTGAAAAGCAAAATGACACAAACAGAACAACCAGATTTGAAAGAGTTGCAGGATTTGTTACATGGAGCAGAACAAGTGGGGAAACATACCTTACAGTGTGGTTTTGATGCTTTAGAGGCCTCTTGTAGAGCTGCTGTCACGGGGTCTGTCATACGTAGACACGCTTGGCTCAAAGAGCAAACCTTACCAGATCATGTGAAAGCAAAGTTATTAGATGCACCATTACAAAAAGATGTATTGTTCGGTGTTAAAGCTGAGGAGGTGCTAAAGAAAATGGAGGAAAAAGCAAAATCTATGCAAACAGTTAAAGATTTCTTGCAGGTGCAGCCTCCACGGTTCAGCAGAAACTGGCCTTCAAAAAATTGGGCCTTTCCAGCCACGGACAAACCCCAAAGGGGTAGATACAGATGCCCTAGGGGTAGAGGACAACCTCAAGGATCTTACAGAGCTAGGCAGTGGCAAGTACCAGCCCCAAGAGGTGGAGAAGATAGGCCACAGTCATTTAGAAAACAGACGCAATGACTTTCCCCTATGCCTGCCAAACAAAACTATAATGGCAGCACCTCTGGGCGGAAAACTGGCCTTATTTTCAAAAAAACTGGCACATTGTTACAAAGGACAAATGGATTCTGGATATTATAGACAGAGGCTACAGGTTCCACTTTCACACCCTTCCAAAAATGAGAGGCATGCCAAACCTGCCACAAAATCAATGGGCAGAGGCACAAAAACAAATTTCCACTCTCATGGATATGAAAGCAATTCAAGAGGTACCTGCAAAAGAACAAGGTCAAGGTTTTTATTCAAGACTATTTCTGGTACCAAGGAAGGACAAAGATTGGAGACCCATCTTAGACCTATCTATTCTAAACACATATCTAGAGGTACCAAAATTCAAGATGCTCACATTACAGCAGCTTCTTCCCATGCTGGGCAAGGAGTCTTGGCTGGTAACGTTGGACCTCAAGGAGGCATACCTGCATGTCCCTATCAGACAAGATTGCAGAAGATACCTCAGATTTCTTGCAGGTTCAACCCATTATCAGTTCTCTGCATTGCCCTTTGGCTTATCTACTGCGCCCAGAGTGTTCACGAAATGCCTGGCATCAGTAATTGCTTTCTGCAGACAACGAGAAATACAAATCTACCCATATCTGGACAACTGCCTGATCCAAGCGGACAGCAAGGACATTCTATTGCAGCGTCTGGCGTTTGTAATAAAACTGTTAAACTGCCCGGGGTACACAGTGAACAAAAAGAAATCAAAACTAATACCCTCTCAACAGATAATTTTCCTGGGCGCCAGCTTAAATACAAAGGCCCAGATGGCTTACCTCATGCCAGACAAACAAGGGCAACTGTCTCAATACTTCAACAAAATGGCCACTTTAACCAGGCTAACTGCAAGGAAAATCCTGCAGGCTCTGGGGTTCATGGCATCTTGCATCCTACTAATACCCTTTGCAAAGCTGCATATGAGGAAACTACAATGGTACCTCAAAAACTTATGGTCTCAACACAGCCACAGCTTGGAAACAATTTTACCACTCATTCCATGCCTTCAAAAGGAATTTTTGTGGTGGGCTCAAGCATGCCAAAGAAACACGGGTCTCCCTTTCTGTATACCACAAGCAAGTCAAATCATCACAACAGACGCCTCAGACTACACCTGGGGAGCACACATGGCAGATCAGTGCATCCAGGGAAAATGGTCCCAAAAACAGATGCTCCTACACATCAACCAAAAGGAGATGCTAGCTGTGCAAAATGCTCTTATGACCTTCAAGGACCTACTGCATCCAGGCCAGCTATTAATAAGGACAGACAACACCACAGTCATGTGGTACATAAACAAACAGGGAGGGACACATTCATACCCCCTGTGCAGGCAAGCTATGACCCTGTGGAGTACAGCATTGGAATTATAACTTCAACTACAAGCACAATTCCTGCCAGGGAAGGAAAACACACTGGCAGACAACTTAAGCAGAAATATCACAGACCCACACGAATGGAAGTTGCATCCTCAAGTCTTCTCAAAGATAACTCAAGCATGGGGACAGCCAGACATAGACCTATTTGCTACCCACAGAAATCACCAGTTGGAAAAATTCTGCTCAAGGGCCTATCATCCACAGGCCTGGAAAGTGGACGCACTCTCTTTCAGTTGGACAGCATTGACAGTCTATGCCTTCCCGACTCTACCTCTATTGACCAAAGTTCTATTAAAAACCAGAGCAGAGAGGCCACAAATGATTCTCATTGCTCCAGATTGGCCACGGCAGTACTGGTATCCTCTCCTAAAGAGCCTGTCACACTCACCACCATGGATCCTACCTCAAGTTCCTCTACTGTTGTCCCAGCACAAGTACAAGACCCTTCACAGCCAGCTCAGAACTCTAAATCTAGCTGCATGGAAAATACCTTAATTTGCCAACAGACTCTCCTCTCCAAGGAGGTACAGGATGTCATCTTGGAGGCCAGGAGGCCCTCTACTAGAAAAACCTACTCTGCCAAATGGAAACAATTTTGTTCCTGGAATCAAGCAAAGGGCCAGAATCCTTGGGAAATGAATATACCTCAGATTTTACAGAACCTAGCTGAGTTGTTAAACAGTGGCCTTTCCTTCTCTTCCATCAAGATCCACGCTTCAGCCATTTCAGCACAATACAATACGGATCCTCCTTTATTCTCACATCCTCTATTAAGGCAGTTCCTCAGAGGGGCAAAAAACATAAAACCCCCACGGAAACCACCAGCTCCAGCTTGGGACCTCAACTTCGTATTGGAGAAGCTGACACTGCCTCCTTTTGAACCGGCTTCTTCAGCAGAACTACAATACTTGTCGTGGAAAACAGCCTTGCTTCTGGTTATTACCTCAGCACGCAGGGTTTCGGAGCTACAGGCCCTCATGGCTGTGCAACCATTCATCATTTTCCATCAGGACAGGGTTTCCTTACGAACCAACCCTACCTTCATGCCAAAGGTAATATCCAGTGTGGCTTTGAATCAGACTATTCATTTACCTACCTTTTATCCAAATCCACAGAACAAAGGGGAGAGGCTACTACACTCCTTGGATATTCACAGGCAACTTCGTTATTACTTGGACAGAACAAAGTCATTCAGGAAATCTGAGCAACTCTTTGTGTCCTATGCTACAGGTGCTCAGGGAAAGGCTATTTCCAGACTATTTCAAAATGGATAGCCCACTGCATACGCTTTTGTTATTCATTTCATGGAAAATCAGTGCCTGGATACATCAGATCCCACTCCACCAGGGCTACAGCTACCTCAACAGCTTTCCTCAGGGGGGTCCCTACCAAGGACATTTTGGAAGCAGCTACTTGGAGTTCAGTGCACACTTTCACCAAGCACTACCACCTGCCACTATACTCAAAATCTAGAGTGGGCTTTGCCACAGCAGTCCTGCAGGGCATTCTAGCCCCTCCAAATTCCGCTTAGTACCAGCCACCCTTACTTAGCTTTGGGATTCTACCCAAGTGTGATGACTGCAGCTGTATGCACGATGAACATAGTACAGTTTTGTACCTACCATAAATGTAGATGTTCGAGTGCACATACAGCTGCAGTCCAGGTTACCCTCCCTCCATCCCCTCTTAGAACAGGGCTTATGACAAACCCCCTTAACATACAACCTATTTGGGGTATTCCTTTATGGTGTATTTGCTTGCAACTACTGTTTTGATTTATCTACTTATGTATGTTTGCATAACATCATGTATTGCCTTCCTTTCTGGGGGCACCTGACATCTGGGGCAAGAAAAACTGAAGAAAATGGCATCGGCTGCCTCTTTTATACCCCTGCCGCACTGACGTCAGGGAAGAAGCGACGACAACCGACGCTGGACCTAGACTTTGGAATTCGGCCGACCGAGGACCCACCTAATGGCAGGATAACCCAAGTGTGATGACTGCAGCTGTATGTGCACTCGAACATCTACATTTATGGTAGGTACAAAACTGTATTATGTCTCTACCTTGGATGGATCTGGAGCCGCTGAGCAGGCACCGGCATCCAAGGAAGCACTTCGCACTACCAATACTCGATACAGACCAACGTCTTTCGCGTCTTCAGTTCTTTCAAAAACAGTAGAGTTTCTAAAGCCCAGGGTACAAACCACACTCAAAAAAAAACGATGACCCAAGCTCAGGCCTCTGCTTTATTGCCTCAGTCCCAAATGCTTAAAATGGAAAACCTTATAATGCTTATTAGGGGAAGCCAGGCTACCCCTTCCAAAAGAAAAAGATACTTGTCCTCAGTAGTTTTATCTGAACAGGAGTCCGATGACTCTGATGCATTGGAGTATGAAGATATGCAACCCCTCTCTACTTTTGAGGATTCTGATACAGATGAATCCATCCTTTCAGCCTCTCCACCCGAGGAATTTTCCTTTGGGGAAACCCTATATACATTAAGGGAGCATTTCCAATGGGAATGTCAGGACTACCCTCAGTCAAAAAAGAGACTAAGGGAATTCTTAGATCTTCCACAGCACAGACCTCTGGCCATTCCTCCTGTCCTGGATGATGTTTTTATGGAATCCTGTCTGACCCCTGACACACCCTCCCTCCTGCTCCCAGGAAATCTGACTGGTATTAGTCCCTGACTCTCATAAATTTATTTTCAAAAATCCTACTGCTGACCCCGAGGTCATCTCTCAAGGACCTAAAGGAATCAAAGCAACTTCAGCTAAGTATCCCACCTCCTCAGATAGGGATTCCCGAGCATTAGACAGATGGGGTAAAAAAGTATACACCCCTGCTACTCTTGCTATTAGAGCATTAAATTGTCAGTTTCACATGCTGAAATATCAGCAACGTACCATGGCACTTCTCAGCCAAAAAATATCTTCTTTTACTGCGTGTCCAGATAATAGAGAGTTACAAGAGTTAATGCATTCTGCAAGTCAAGTAACTAAGCACACCTTACAATGTGGTTTTAATGCCCTAGAAGCATCTTGCAGGGCAGCAGTCACTGGTTCTGTCCTTAGAAGTCATGCTTGGTTTAAGGAACAGACCTTGCCAGACCATGTCAAATCCAAATTATTGGACGCACCCTTGAACAAAGAAAACGTATTTGGCACCAAGGCAGAAGAGGTCTTAAAAAGATGGGAAAAAAAAGCTAAATCTATGCAGTCAAAGACTTCTTACAGATCCAGCTACCGAGGTTCAGTAGATATTGCCCCTCCAAGCACTGGTCCTTTCCTGCCCCCTCCAGGCCAGCTCAGCCCAGACCCAGGGGAAGCAGCAGACCCCCCAGACAACAGCCCCAGGGAATGCAGAGATCTAAGCAATGGAGTTTCTACTCTTCAAAAACAGGGAGTGCAAAGCCACCACCTTATGGTAAGAACTCACAATGACTTTACTCTCCCACCCCCTCCCTCTGCTCCGCTTGCTCATGCCCCTAGGAGGAAAATTCTCCTTCCACACAAGCAACTGGGCCACCATTACCAACGACCGCTGGGTCCTCAACATAGTGTCCCAGGGATACAAATTTTATTTCCACACACTGCCAAACCCAAAAGGGCTCCCACATCTTCCTCTAAACCAGTGGGAAGAGGCCAAAAAGCAAGTCCTTTCCCTGCTCTCCATGAGGGCTATAGAGCATGTCCCTGCAGAACAGATAGGCCAAGGTTTCTACTCCAGACTCTTCCTGGTACCCAGAAAAGAGGGCACATGGCGCTCCATCCTCAATCTATCCATTCTAAACACCTTTCTGGTGATACCAAAATTCAAAATGCTCACCCTCCAGCAGCTTCTACCTGTGCTTTCCAAGGATGCTTGGTTAGCCACCCTAGACTTAAGAGGCCTACCTACACATCCCAGTCAGGGAATCATCCAGGAAATACCTATGTTTCAGGGCAGGATTAATGCACTTTCAGTTCTCTGCACTTCCCTTTGCCTTATCTACTGGTCCCAGAGTTTTCACAAAAAGTCTGGCTCCCGCCATTGCTTTTTGCAGACAACGAAATATTCAAATTTACCCATACTTAGATGACTGCCTGATTCAGGCAGACAGTCAGGAAAAGCTGCTACAGCACCTGACCTTTGTAAAGGACCTACTGACCTCCCTGGGGTATACTATCAACGAAGATAAATCGAAACTAGTCCCCACACAAAAAATTGTATTCCTGGGAACAAGCCTGGACACAGCATCCCAGATAGAATTCCTTACTCCAGAAAAACAAGCCTACCTTACAGCCTACTTCTCTCAAATAGCCACCAGAACCCAGTTATCCACAAGGAAAATCCTGCAAGCTCTAGGGTTCATGGCCTCTTGCATTCTACTCATTCCATATGCCAGACTACATATGAGGAAACTACAATGGTACCTAAAAAGCCTTTGGTGTCAGCACTCTCAAGACCTGGAAACTCTTATACCAATGATACCTTGTCTAAGGAAATATTTTCTTTGGTGGGCAGCAGCATGCTACCACAACAAGGGACTTCCCTTCTCACAACCCTACACTGCTCAGTACTTCACCACAGACGCATCAGACTATGCCTGAGGTGCTCACCTGGACAGCCGGTTGGTTCAGGGCCAATGGCGCCCAAATCAAACACATCTGCACATCAACCAAAAAGTGATGTTAGCTGTTCAGCATGCCCTGACAGCTTTCAGACCCCTACTCTCCCCAGGGCCTCTACTGATCAAAACAGACAACACCACAGTGATGTGGTATATCAACAAGCAGGGGGAGGGACTCACCCTTATCCTCTCTGCAGGCTTGCCATGACCCTTTGGCACACAGCCTCAGCCATGCAACTACACCTGTTAGCACAATTCCTGCCAGGCTATTTAAACTCTCTGGCAGACAACTTAAGCAGAAACCTGCTAGACCCACATGAGTGGCAGCTAGACCACAGAACCTTCTGCCTTGTAACCCAGAAATGGGGCACCCTGAAGGTCGACCTCTTTGACTCCCACTCCAATCAGCTCTGCAAATTCTGCACCAAGGAACCTCACAGCAAGGCCTGGAAAGTGGATGTATCCTTCCAGTGGGTAAACCTCTCAGTCTATGGATTTCCCCCTCTACCACTCATTTCAAGGGTACTGCTCAAAGTAATGGAGATAACCCCAAGGGCAATCCTGATTGCCCCAAACTGGCCATGCCAGCACTGGTACCCACTGCTGTGCAGCCTGTCACCCCTGCCACCATGGCACGTACCTCAAATCCCAACACTCCTGACCCAGAGGAATGGATAATTCATGCATCCCCAATGCAGAAACTCAATCTGGCAGCCTGGCTTATTCCCTGACCCTCTCCTCAAGCTGCCAGCCTAAGCAAACAAGTTCTAGATGTTATATGTGAGGCGAGACGCCCCAGCACTAGAAAATCTTGTGCTGACAAGTGGAAAAGGTTTTGCACCTGGGTCCAGGCTAAGGGAGCTGGAACAACACAGCCTTCCCTACCTCTCATCCTGGATTTACCTGGCAGACCTACTTCACAGTGGTCTATCCTTCTCTTCTATTAAAATTCATGCCTCAGCCATCTCTGCTCATTTCAGCACAGAGCCACCTCTTTTCTCACACCCTGTCATCAAACAGTTCCTAAGAGGGGCTAACAACTTGAGGCCACCCAGAAGAGCTCCTACCCCAGCTTGGGGCCTTACCTTTGTGTTGGAAAAGCTCACCCTGCCCCCTTTGGACCTGCAGCTTCAGCAGAGATAAAATTTCTCTCTTGGAAGACAGCCTTGCTTCTGGCCATCACTTATGGCTGTAGAGCCCTTCATCATTTTCCATGCTGACAGGGTCTCCCTCAGAATTTAACCCATCCTTCATGCCTAAAGTGATGTCCAGTGTGGCTCTTAACCAAGCCATTCATTTGCCCACCTTTTTTCCTATCCTACAAAACAAGTGGGAAAGGATTCTGTACTCTCTAGATGTGCACAGACAGCTCAGATTCTACCTGGACAAGACCAAATCTTTTAGAAAAACTGATCAATTGCTAATCAGCTTCACTGCAGGAGCAGAGGGCAAGGCCATATCCAAACAACCAGTCTCCAAATGGATAGCACGCTGCATCCATTTCTGCTACAAACAGCATGGGAAACTACCCCCACAGGGGGTCAGGACACATTCCACCAGAGCAACCTCCTCCTCTGCAGCTTTTCTCAGTGGGGTCCCCACCAGGGACATCCTGGAGGCTGCAACATGGACATCTGTGCATACCTTCACCAAGCATTACCACTTGCCTATCTTCTCCAAATCCAGGGCAGGCTTTGCCACTGCAGTCTTGTAGGGCCTCCTAGCCAGCTCCCAGTCTTCTTGACTGCTTCCACCCTTTTCTTCAGCTTTGGGAATCAACCCAAATGCAATGACTGCAACAGTGAAACACGAAGAACATAGCACAGTTGTGTACACTTACCATAAATGTAGATGTTTGAGTGTATTCACTGTTGCAGTCCTGGTTTCCCTCTTTCCATCCCCCTTGTCTGTCTGTCTTTCTCTCTCTCTCCTTACAAGGAAATTTTGGTATTTACTTTCTACTGGTGGTGTTCTTCCACCATAACCTAGCTCCCTGTTGGAGGCTCTTGACAGGGCAAGAAAAACTGATGTAATGGCGTCGGCTGCCTGATTTTATACTACTGACGACCTGACATCAGTCCTGCAGTGACAGCAACTGATGCAGAAATACTAAGCCTCTGGTGTTCGGGCCGACTGAGGGGTACCCCTGGCAGGATAACCCCCAAATGTGATGGCTGCAACAGTGAATACACTCGAACATCTACATTTATGCTAAGTGTACACAACTGTACTTTCCCTATGTTCTGATTGATTAATTCCATGATAAGTCTTTCCATGGCTTTGCATATGGAGCTGGTCAAAACTATGGATCTGTAACTGCTTAGGTCTGTGGAAGGTCCTCTCTTATGCAGAGGAATGATTATAGCTGTTCTCCATTCACTTGTTATAAAACCTGTGTTGAGGCTAAGACGTGTGGCTAAATTGTGTTTCATGCTATTTAAGATACACACAGGGATATTCAGATCCATTGATGCAGTATTTTTAGCTTTTGATGGCACTTTTAGAACTTGGTTTTATGTGATAGCAAGAATTGAGCCAGTATCAGGTGTATCTTGAGGGACAGATGGAGGGGAGAGAGGGGTAAAGTTAGAGCTAAATTTATCAGCCAGTAGGTATACTATATATTCAGCCTCATTGTAGGTAACATTGTTCACAATCAGCTCAGCACATTGTTGCATTGTGCTTTTGCGATTATGAACTGCCTTGTGATTGTCTTTGGCTTGACTGGCTATTTTAGCCTCAAACTTGACTTTGATGGATTTTATTAAGCTCCTGAGTCATTTGTTTATTTCAGTGACAAGGGCTGTAGCATTCTGGGAATTGTGCTTCTTACTTTTAGCAAAAAATCTTATCCTTTTATTATAAACCTTGTTGATTTTATGGTTCCATTATGTGGGGCTGTTTCTGAGGTTTGCCCTGCACTAGTTCCTATGGCAGACATTTATATGCTGGTATAGTGTGGTGGTGTACATTTCTGCATATTCAGTTCAGTTAACTGAGTTTGGTAGGGATTTGAAGCTTGCCAGTGTATCACTTAGGAGTATGTAGTTTGTCTGTAGCAATGATGACATTGTTCCCCTGAGCACGAGATGCCAGTAGCACTGGTGACAGCCTTGGCCAAAACTATTCCATGCCTTAGCCTTGTAGTAAAACCTGATATAGCCACCCTGCACTAGCCTGTGGTTGTAACCTTTCAAGAGGAGGTATACAAAAATCTTAGACTCCTCCTTACACCATCATTGTGCTCTAAGTGGAATACCATCCTCACCTTTACTAGACATTTCTCTCCTTCAGAGAGCTCAGGAAAAATGGGAAGGAATTATTACCTAAACCAGGTCTCACATATTCTATCCCATCTTGGATGTTCATCGTGCATACAGCTGCAGTAATCACAGATGGGCTCTCTGCCGTCAGGCGGTCCCTCGGTTGGCCGAATTCCAAAGTCTTGGTCCGGCGTCGGTTGTCGTCGCTTTCTCTTCTGACGTCAGTGAGGCCAGAGTATATAAGACACAGCCGACGCCATGTTCTTCAGTCTTTTTTGCCGCGCGGTGCCCGAAGCAGAAGCAGTTCGCAAGTGCCGGTCGGCCAGCTCCTGAATTACGAAAATTTTGGAAACCGAAGTCTTCATTAAAGCTAAGTACCCGTTGAAACTTTTCTTGCCTCAGACCGATGTCAGAAAAAGTTAATAATTGCATTTCTTGTGGGAAGCAAATACCGCATAAGGATTTCCATTCCCTCTGCATACCTTGTTTGGGCCCAGACCACGACGTTTCGGGCTGTTGCTTTTGCGCTACCTTCAATAAACGCACTATTAAGCGTCGGGCGGAGTTCGCCCAACACTACTTTGGTAAAGCTTTTGATTATAAAATGTCGTCGGACACTCCGACTACCGTTTTGTCCAAAAAACGCAAGGAAAAGGACTGACACGCGAGGCCCGCGGTCCCCGCCGACACCACACCAAAACAGGCTACACGTGGTCCGGTTCTCAGCGAGACGCCTTTGCAGTCCCCGACTACCGACGACACTTCTTTGGCGGTGTCCTCTGTACCCGAGACCGCTGGGACCTCGGCCCTTTCCCAGACTACAACCACCGAAGCCTTTGCTAATGTTGAGCCTACTAATGTGGACAGGTCCACCTCTACCCATGGTGTCTTTAGGCCCTCATCTTCTTTTTCAATTAAGGCCTTTACTAAATCCAAAGCAGCCAGGCATCCCACGAGGCCTGTTACACAGGGCCCATCTCTGGGTCCCATGCCTAAAAAACAGATGCTTAAAATGGCTGAGGATTTAATTACTTTTATCAGAGGTTCTCAACCCCCTCCAGACAAGAGACCCAGAGTGGAGGAAGATTCCCCATCTTCTGATCAGGGATCCATTTTATCAGAACATTCTGATGCAGAGGAACACTCTTACTCCCCTTTTGAGGATTCGGATGCAGAACAGTCCATCCCTTCTGTATCCCCTCCTGAGGATTTTTCCTTTGGGGAAACCTTGCACACCTTGAGGGAACACTTCCATTGGGAAGGCCAAGGCTTTTCAGATTCCAAGAAAAGACTTAGGGAATTTCTTTTGTTACCTCAACACAGACCTCTGGCGATACCCCCTGTTTTGGACATACTTGATGATGTCTATTCGGAGGCTTGCCTTAACCCGGATTCTCTGCCTCCTGCACCAGTCAAACCTGATAGGTATTACAGAGTACCCAGCTCTCACCAATTTCTCTTCAAAAGCCATAATGCTGACCCTGAAACCATTTCACAAGGCCCCAAGGGATTGAAGGCCTCCACTGCCAAGAATCCACTTCCTGCAGAAAGGGAATCAAGATCTTTAGAAAGGTGGGGTAAAAAGGTATATACCTCGGCCACCCTAGCCATGAGGGCCTTAAATTGTCAGTTTCATATGCTTAAATATCAACAGTTCCTGTTATCACAATTAAGGAACAAAATGTCTCAACCTGAACAACCAGATTTAAAGGAGTTACAGGATATGATGCATAGTGCAGAGCAAGTGGGTAAACACACTTTACAATGTGTTTATGATGCCCTAGAGGCTTCACGTAGAGCGGCTGCTATGGGATCAGTCATTCGCAGACATGCTTGGCTTAGAGAACAAAACTTGCCTGATCATGTGAAAGCTAAACTTCTAGATGCTCCTTTACAAAAGGATGTGCTGTTTGGTACTAATGCTGAGGAGATACTACGGAAAATGGAAGAAAAAGCCAAATCCATGCAAACTGTCAAAACCTTTTTCCAGGTCCAACCACCACATTTTAGCAGAAATTGGCCTTCAAAAAACTGGTCCTTTCCAGCCACTGACAAGCCCCAAAGAGGTAGATACAGGCGCACAAGGGGCAGAGGGCAATCACAAGGATCATATAGAGGACGACAATGGCAAACTCCAGCCAAGAGGTGGCGAGGACAGTGCACAACAATACAGGAAGCAAACCCAATGACTCCCTCATTTCCATGCCAAGCACGTCTCAGCTGGCAGCACCTTTGGGAGGAAAACTAGCATTATTTGCAAACAATTGGCATATTGTCACAACAGACAAATGGATCCTGGACATTATAAACAGAGGCTACAAATTTCATTTCCACACTCTTCCAAAAATGAGAGGCATGCCAAACCTGCCACAGAATCAAAGGGCAGAGGCACAACTACAAATTTCAAAGCTCATAAGCATGAGAGCTATTCAAGAGGTACCTTCTCACGAACAAGGTCAAGGTTTTTATTCAAGACTTTTTCTGGTACCAAGGAAAGGAACCGACTGGAAACCCATTTTGGACTTATCCATCCTAAACACATTTCTACTCGTACCAAAATTCAAGATGCTCACATTACAGCAACTTCTTCCCATGCTGGGCAAGGAGTTTTGGCTGGTAACATTGGACCTCAAGGAGGCATACCTGCATGTCCCAATCAGACAAAGCTGCAGAAGATACCTCAGATTTCTTGCAGGTTCAATCCACTATCAATTCTTTGCATTGCCCTTTGGCTTATCTACTGCACCCAGAGTATTCACAAAGTGCCTGGCATCAGTGATTGCCTACTGCAGACTTCAGGGGATACAAATTTACCCTTATTTGGACGACTGCCTGATCCAAGCGGACAGCAAACACATACTTCTGGAACATCTGACATATGTGACACGGCTATTGCATGCTCTGGGATACACAATCAACAAAGAGAAATCAAGGCTAACACCATCTCAGAAAATAACTTTCCTGGGTGCCAACTTGGACACAAACACCCAGATGGCCTATCTTACGCCAGAAAAACAGGGGCAACTATCTCAGTACTTCAAAATACTAGCAAAAAGTACCAGGCTTACTGCAAGGAAAATCCTGCAGGCTCTGGGATTCATGGCATCTTGCATTCTTTTAATCCCATGTGCAAAGCTGCATATGAGGAAACTTCAATGGTACCTAAAAAACCTATGGTCTCAACACACAGTTTGGAAACAATACTACCAATAATCCCATGTTTGCAAAAGGAATTTCTATGGTGGGCCCAAGCATGTCAAGCAAACACAGGCCTCCCATTTTGCAAGCCTCAAGCAGAGCAAGGTATCACAACAGACACCTTAGATTACGCTTGGGGGACGCACATGACAGACAGGTGCATCCAGGGCAAATGGTCCCAAAAAGAAAAGCACCTCCACATCAATCAAAAAGAAATGCTAACAGTAATAAATGCAATTACAGCTTTCAAGGACTTCCTGCATCCAGGACAATTACTGATAAGAACAGACAACACCACAGTAATGTGGTACATAAACAAACAAGGAGGAACACATTCATACCCCTTGTGTAGACTAGCCATGACCCTTTGGAACTTGGCTCTGGAATGGCAAATCGAACTTCAAGCACAGTACCTGCCAGGATTGGAAAACACGCTGGCAGACAAATTAAGCAGAAATATGACAGATCCACACGAATGGAAGTTACATCCGCAGGTGTTTGCAGAAATAACCCAAGTGTGGGGGAGGCCAGACATAGATCTTTTTGCCTCCCACAGGAATCATCAATTGGAAAAGTTTTGTTCGAGGACCTTTCATCCAAAGACCTGGAGAGTGGGCGCCCTTTCATTCAGTTGGACAGCATGGACAGTTTACGCATTCCCACCTCTGCCTCTTCTGCCCAAGGTACTTTTGAAAGCAAGAGCAGACAGACCGAAGATGATACTGATTGCTCCAGATTGGCCAAGGCAACACTGGTACCCATTGCTGAGGAGCCTAACACATACTCCTCCCTGGTCCCTGCCTCTAATGCCTCTTCTGCTGACTCAGCACAGCTACAAAACTCTCCACAGTCAGCTGAAAACACTCAATCTCGCTGCATAGAAAATTCCTTAACACCACAATAGACCCTACTCTCCAAGGAGGTGCAGGATGTCATTTTGGAGGCCAAAAGGCCATCTACTAGAAAAGCTTACTCTGCAAAATGGAAGCGGTTTTGTTCTTGGAATGCGAAAAAAGGCCAGGACCCTAGAAAACTGAACTTGCCTCAGGTATTATAGTATCTAGCTGAGCTGCTGAACAGTGGACTTTCATTTTCTTCCATAAAAATCCATGCCTCAGCTATTTCTGCAGAATACAACACGGATCCTCCTTTATTTTCTCACCCACTCTTACGACAGTTCCTCAGAGGGGCTAAGAATATTAGACCACCAAGGAAACAACCAATACCAGCCTGGGATCTTAATTACATACTAGAAAAATTAACATTGCCTCCTTTTGAACCAGCTGCCTCCACAGATTTGCAATATTTGTCCTGGAAAACTGCCTTCCTTCTGGCTATCACTTCATCTCGTAGAGTTTCAGAATTACAGGCCCTCATGGCGGTGCAGCCCTTTCTCATTTTCCATTAGGACAGGGTTTCCCTTCGTACCAACCCATCATTTATGCCTAAAGTGGTATCTAGGGTAGCTTTAAATCAAGCCATACACCTTCCTACCTTTTACCCCAATCCTCAAAACAAAGGGGAAAGGCTTCTACATTCCTTAGACATCCATAGGCAACTACATTACTATTTGGACAGAACAAAGTCCTTCAGGAAATCAGAACAACTTTTTGTGTCCTATGCTGTAGGGGCTCAAGGGAAGCCAGTTTCCAAACAGACTATTTCAAAGTGGATAGGCCACTGCATACGGTTTTGTTATTCCTATCATGGGAAATCTGTTCCTGCAGGTATCAGATCACACTCCACCAGGGCCACAGCTACCTCTACAGCCTTCCTCAGAGGAGTTCCTACCAAAGATATTCTGGAGGCAGCCACTTGGAGTTCTGTACATACCTTCACAAAACACTACCACCTGCCTTTATATTCCAGAACAAGAGCAGGCTTTGCCACTGCTGATGCTCTTCATCTCACATTGCTGCAGTCATAACTTATGGGTAGTCCGCTGTCCTCGGTCGGCCCGAATACCAAAGTATTAGGCTGACGTCGGTCATGGGTGCTCAGATCTGACGTCAGAGCGTCAAGGTATTAAAGCGCATGACCGACGTAATTTCCTCAGTCTTTTTTGCCGCATGGTCCGAAGCAGAAGCAGCATTTGCAAGTGCCGTTCGGCGTTCTGAAATTTTCGTATTCTGAGTTTCAGACCGAAACCAAGTTGGGCTAAGTACCCCGTTGGGGAATATTTTTGTTTTTTCTTGCCTCAGTTACTTCCGGATGTCAGAAAAAGTGAATAATTGTATTTTTTGTGGGAAACAGATACCGCATAGGGATTACCACTCTCTTTGTATTCCTTGCTTGGGACCTGAGCACGACGTAGTAGGGTGTCGCTTTTGTGCTAGATTTAATAAGCGCACCATTAAGCGTAGGTTAGATTGTGCTAGGCTTGTCTTCGGTAAGCGGTGTAATTACAATATGCCGTCGGATCCTCCGATGCCCGCTACCGCGAAGAAGCGCAAAGATAAATCTTTAAAGTCCAAGCAGGATGACTCGTCCGTTCCGGACGCCGGTTCTTTAGACACTACGGTGGATTCGGTGGATCCGGCCGAAGTTTCAACTGAGTCTCAGGGGGAGACATTGGTTTTGCAAGATGTGGCCTCTCAGGAGTCAGATCAGGCTGAGGGGGCCTCTCAGGTTACTGTTCTCCCTTCCTTGCCTAAGGTGGTTAGGCCTTCTCCTTCTGTCTCTAAGGTACCTTCCAAAGGCAGGCCTGGTTTGCCTACCACAGGTGTCAGTCCTAGTTCTGCAGGTTCTGTGCCTAAGAAACACATGCTTAAAATGGCAGAAGATTTAATTACTTTAATCAGGGGTTCTATGCCCCCTCCTGATAAGAGGCCTAGGGTGGAGCCAGAAATGGAAAGTTTGGAGCAGGCTTCGGATTACTCAGAGTCTTCGGATGAAGACATTCAGGATTTTCCTCCTTATTCTGATTCAGACGCAGATGATTTCACTCCTTCTGCTTCTCCTTCAGAGGATTTTTCTTTTTCAGAAACCCTGCATTCCATGAGGGAGCATTTTAAATGGGAAGGTCAGGATTTCTCAGATTCCAGGAAGAGGCTTAGGGAATTTTTGTTTTTACCACAGCATAGGCCCTTGGCTATACCTCCTGTTTTGGATGTTGTTCAAGACGTTTTCTCTGAGGCTTCCCTTAATCCAGATTCTTTGCCTCCTGCGCCAATTAAGCCAGATAGGTATTACAGAGTGCCTGAGGCTCATAAATATCTGTACAAGAGCCCTAGGGCCGACCCAGAAACTATTAGCCAGGGACCTAAGGGTGTCAGGGCTTCTATTGTGAAGAATCCAGTTCCTTTGGATAAGGATGCTAGAGCTTTGGAAAGGTGGGGTAAGAAAGTGTATACTTCTTCCACTTTAGCAATGAGGGCTTTGAATTGCCAGTTTCATATGTTGAAGTACCAGAATTTTCTCCTTGCTCAGTTAAAATCTAAAGTGGATGCTTTGGCAGAGGGCATAGAGTGTAAGGAATTACAGGATCTGAAGTAGGAGATTCATTTGTCTGCAACCTGTGGGTTATGGATCCGATATCGGATCCGAACCGGCATGGTTTACCAGCTATGGATCCAAGCTCTCAGCTCCTCCCCTCACCCATAATGCCCTGCTCTACCCTCATGACCCCAGATCTCGTTTGCCGCGCATGGTGACCGGATTGTTTCTCAAGCTAAGTTCTAGTTTTCAGTATTTAAATTGTAAAATTTAACATTTTTTCTTGGTTATTTGTGTGAAAGTGTAGGTTTCCCCTTTGGTATATTTACTTTTTTTTAGAGTTTAATCTAAAAGTTATATCCCTCCCCTCGCTGTTAGCGTAGTGTGTGTGTGTTGGGCCTGTGAGTGATTTTGTGTTTTCTTTAGTTACTTTTTAGTTATAGTAACTACTGTTGTAGATTGGGATGTCTGAGCAGCCCAAGTCTATTTTTTCTAAATGCTCCGAGTGTGGCCATAAGCTTTCCCCAGCTGAT
This sequence comes from Protopterus annectens, assembly GCF_019279795.1. Lineage (NCBI taxonomy): Eukaryota > Metazoa > Chordata > Ceratodontiformes > Protopteridae > Protopterus > Protopterus annectens. The sequence continues at coordinate 922,918,736 of NC_056737.1, read as the reverse complement.
GGCCACACTCGGTGTGTTAGATGCCTGGGGGTTGAACACCTCACATCTGGATGTTCCATTTGTGCAGGGTTCAACCCCAGGGCATTGAAGGAGCGGAGGTCCAAGCTTGTTTTGGCGGGCCTTTTACCGCCGGACTCGGCTCCGACCTCCGCTCCTTCGGGAGTAACCGTACCCACGGTTATTCCTTCTGTGGCTCCCCCTCCTCCTCCTGGGACTCAACCTCCCGTTTCTGGTTCGGAGGAGAGGGATGCTAAAAGGACCGGAGGGAGAAGCACCATAAGCGGCGGGCCGAGACCTCTGTTTCGGCCCCGCCAGCCAAGCGGGCTTCTCCCCCGGCTCCGTTGTTGGCTCCATTGTCGGCTCGGTCTCCTCCTCCTCGGCTCCGGTCTCCAGTGTGTTTTTCACCGGGACCTGAGGAGGAGGAGACCCGATCTCTGTCGAGGCTATCGAGGAGGCACTCTAGGCCTACCTCGGTAGCCTCGTCGAGATCTACGTATAGCCTTTCGGATGCTGATCTGGACCGGATGATGAGAAGGTTCATCCAGGCCCAGATGCAGATGGGAGTGCTCTTGCCTCCCCCCCCTCTGGGGGGGAGCTCAACACCCTTTTTCAAACCGATTGCTCCTTCTCCGACCCGCTACCTGGGTTCGGAGCAGCTGGAGCCGAGCAGCTTCGGAGCCGGGGGTGGGTCGGCGCCGATAGTACTTTGTACTTCGGATCCGACCCTGCCCTCGAGTGCATCGGATCCGACCTCTCGGAGCCTGGATCCGAGCCTCGGATCCGGGGGGATCAGTGCTCCTTCGGCGCCGTCTGTGTCGGAGCGCACTGTCCCTTCGGATCCGAGCGCTTCGGCGCCGGCTCCGATCCACTCTTCGGATCCGAGGGGGAGCTGATTGTCGGATCCTTTGGTCGAGGTCGGCTCCCCTTCGGCGTTTGATGTAGTGGAGAGGGCCCTGTTGAGGGTCTCCGGACCCCCGGCACTTGTTTCGGCTCCGTCCCGCTCCCTCTGCACTGGGTCAGGCTTCCACCATCCGGCCCTTGGGACAGCCCGCTTCTGTGCCCCAAGCTGCTCCCCTGGAACAGGTTGCTGCTTGCGAGGAGTCCTCTGACAGCCCCCCAGAGGATGTTCCTCGCAAGCATACGTGCAAGGAGGCACATTGACTCCCCCGAGTCTCTCACGGAAGACACGGACTTGGAGGAAGGGGAAGGCTCCCCACGGTCACCCCCCCGAGGATGTCTCATTTGGGGACATCATGGAAATGCTCCGTATAAGGGGGGGGTGGTCTGCCCCCAAGTCTTCCTCGGACGAGTCCGTGTTCTTGGAGGCATTTGAAGCGGGCCCGTCTACCTCTTGGGTGTCCCCTCCTGCCGACCCCCTGGTGGACCTCATTACCACCAGGGCGTGGAAGGAACCGGACACCGTGGAGCCAATCCCTAGGAGGCCCGATAGGATCCTCAGCCCACCGTCCGACCGTGCCCATTTGAGTAAGGGGCCTCCGGTAGATGCCATGTTGACGGCGGCGGCCACCAAGAGGGAACTTGCTCAGGAGAGTCCCTCAGTCCATCCCCCGAGCAAGGAGTCTCGGATGATGGACCGCTTGGGGAAGCGGATGTTTAGTTCAGCGACCTTCTCGGTAAGGGCGCTGAACTACCTGGCACACGTCATTAGGATGCAGCGAGATCTCATTAAAGAATACGCTGCATCTCCCCCAGAGTCCATGTCGGAGGAGGACAAGATGCTGCACTCCACCCGCATGGCCACTCTTAGATCAGTTACTAATACCTCTATGCGGCTACTCTCCCATGCTACGGAAGGCGCCGCTAGAGCCGCAGGGGCAGGCCTAGTCACTAGACGTCAGGCCTGGCTCCGTCACTGCGATTTTTCTGAGCCCTTCAAAGCGTCGTTTGCGAACGCCCCCTTTGATGGTTCTGCCCTCTTTGGCAAAACCGTTCGCGACACTTTGACCCAGAGCGAGAAGGACGGGAAGACGCTGTCTGCCATCGGAATCCGCTTCTCTGCACCCCAGAGGCCCTACTCTAGGAACCAAAAGGGTCAGAAGAAGATGTGGTTCGAAGTCGCAGCAATCCCAGCCTGCTCGGACAACCAGTCCTTCCGTGGCAGAGGAGGACAGGGAGGACGCCTTAGAGGCAGAGGGGCTCCCAGGAACTTCGGGTCCAGAGAACCTTTCTCTGAACGGCCCGCAGCAACCCTGAGGGTTGCCCGGCTGCTCCACTCTGGAGGTAGTCGGGGACGTTCGGGGCACCTAGCGGCATGGGAGTCCATAACATCAGACCGCTGGGTTCTCCAAATCATATCCAGAGGATACCGCATCCCTTTTCTTCACTTACCAAAGTTGAAGTCCCTCCCAGACGTTCCACCCGGTCAACGGGAGGCCGCTTTGGCAGAAATTGGCCATCTGCTAAAGAAAAGAGCCATCCAGCCCGTCCCCCCAGACCAGATCGGATCAGGATTCTACTCCAGGTTCTTTTTAGTGCCAAAAAAGACGGGGGAACTAAGACCAATTCTAGACCTTTCTCTCTTGAACCTGGCAGTCCCCAAGGAAAAATTCCGAATGGTCACTCTGCAATCTATTCTCCCCCTTCTGGGAGAAAATCACTGGATGTGTTCTATAGACCTCAAAGATGCGTACTACCACATCCTGATGGACAGGCGCTCCAGGAGGTTCCTCCGCTTCCGGCTGGGAGCCAGTCACTACCAGTTCCGGGTCCTTCCCTTTGGTCTCACCACAGCCCCCAGGGTGTTCACCAAAGTATTAGCAGTGGTAGCGGCCCACCTGAGGCTTCAGGGGGTGCAGGTCTTCCCCTATTATTAGTTATTCGCAGGCACGCCTGGCTTAAGGATCAGAATTTGTCAGAGCATGTTAAAGCTAGGATTTTAGATGCTCCTTTGCAGTCTGAAGTTTTGTCTGGTTCTCCTGTGGAGTCTGTCTTGAAAAAAATGGAAGACAAGGCTAAGTCTATGCAGACTGTTAAAGATTTTTTGCAGGTGCAGCCCCCTAAGTTTAGCAGGAACTGGCCTGCTAAGGGTTGGACTTACCCTTCTTCTGATTCACAGTCTAGGGGTAGATCTAGATGTGGTAGGGGCAGAGCTCAGAGTTCTTTCAGGCCTAGACCATGGAGTTCAGCACAATCTACAGGTGAGGGCAGGGGCCAGTCCTTTCGTAAACAGGCCCAATGACCTGCATCTCCAGCTGCCAGATCCTTCCTGTCTGGCAGCTCCTTTGGGAGGAAAGTTGGCACTCTTCAAGCAAAATTGGTTTCTAGTCACCCAGGACAAATGGGTGTTGGACATTATAGACCGAGGCTACAAGTTTTATTTCCACACATTGCCTCCTTTCAAAGGCATGCCAGACGTTCCTCCTCAGCAAAGGGTAGAGGCTCACAAACAGATTTCTTTGCTTCTTCAAATGGGAGCTATACAGGAGGTCCCTCTGTCAGAAGTGGGCCTCGGATTTTACTCTCGCCTATTTCTTGTACCAAAGAAAGGAAACACTTGGAGGCCAATCTTGGATTTATCTATCCTCAACACATATCTGGACATTCCAAAATTCAAAATGTTGACGTTGCAACAACTTCTGCCTCTGTTGGGCAAAGATCACTGGATGGTAACTCTGGATCTCAAAGAGGCTTATCTTCATGTTCCTATCAGGCTCAGTTGCAGGAGATTCCTGCTGGCTGGGACTTTACATTATCAGTTCTCTGCATTGCCCTTTGGCTTATCTACTGCGCCCAGGGTATTCACAAAAGTTCTGGCTCCAGTGATAGCCTTCTTCAGGTTAAGAGGAATACAAATTTATCCTTATTTGGACGATTGCCTGATTCTTGCTCAAGACAAGCACGAGCTTCTTCACCATCTACAGTATGATATGACAGTGTTAAGGTGCCTAGGGTATTCTGTGAACGAAACAAAGTCCAGTCTAGTACCCTCTCAGGAAATGTACTTTCTGGGTGTGAGACTGGATACAGCTTCCCAGATGGCCTTTTTTACCCCGGACAAGCAAAAGAATCTTACACTTTACTTCCATCAGTTGTCTCTACCGTCCAGGCTGACTGCAAGGACAGTCCTTCAAGCCTTGGGGTTCATGGCATCTTGTATTCTGGTGCTTCCCAATGCCAAACTGCATATGAGGAAGCTACAATGGTATCTCAAAAATGTATGGACACAACACTGCCAAGATCTGGACACTGTCATTCAAATAATACCTTGCATTCAAAAGGAATTTTTGTGGTGGGCTCAGGAATGTCACCTAAACAAGGGACTCTCTGTGACCCGACCAGAGGCGAGTCAGATTTTAACGACGGATGCCTCGGACAATGCTTGGGGAGCACACCTCAATGGAAAATGGGTTCAAGACACGTGGCCTGCCAGACTTCAACATTTACATATCAACTTGAAGGAAATGTTAGCAGTCCAGTTTGCATTGATGGCTTTCAAGGATTTACTTCTCCCAGGGCAGGTGTTGATTCAAACAGACAACACAACTGTCATGTGGTACATCAACAAGCAAGGGGGACCCATTCGTACCCTCTTTGCAGGCAAGCTATGATTTTGTGGGAGACAGCTCTCAGTTTGCAACTCACTCTTCAAGCAAGGTTTCTGCCAGGAGCACAGAACTCCTTAGCAGATGTTTTGAGCAGACGGATAGTGGATCCCCACGAGTGGAAATTGGATCCTCATGTATTTCGGCAGTTGACAATGATATGGGGGACTCCAGACATAGATCTGTTCGCTTCTCCACTAAATTTCCAGGTGCCAAAGTTTTGCACAAAGATGTTTCATCCCACAGCTTGGAAAGTGGATGCTCTATCATTCATTTGGAGCAATCTTCACGTCTATGCCTTTCCGCCTCTGCCTCTTCTTCCAAAGGTTCTCTTGAAGGTCAGACAAGACAAGCCCTCCATGATTCTAATAGCTCCAGACTGGCCTCGACAGCACTGGTACCCTCTGCTGAGGAGTTTAGTACGGAAACCTCCTTACCCTTTGCCTTTGCTTCCACACCTTTTGACTGAGAAGGGCAATCATTTCCTCAATGTCAGGATTCAGTCCCTGCATCTAACAGCCTGGCATATTCTGTTCTAGAACCTGGAGGGTCGCAGCTTCCTCAACAAGTTTTGAATGTTATTTTGGAGGCCAGGAGGCCTAGTACAAGGAAAGTTTATGCTGATAAATGGAGGAGATTTTTTATTTGGAGCAAAGCAAAGAGCTTTGATGTTTCCAGACCTAATTTGAGTGTTTCTCTTCAATATCTTACAGAATTATTGGACAAGGGTTTGTCTTTCTCCTCTATAAAAGTTCATGCTGCAGCCATTTCTGCTCACTATGACTGTGACCCACCATTATTCTCTCATCCTTTGTTTAAGCAATTCCTTAGAGGGGCAAAGAACTTAAGACCCAGCGAGAGCTCCTACTCCTGCTTGGGATCTCAATTTTGTGTTGGAAAAACTTACTTTACCTCCTTTTGAACCTGCAGCTACGGCTGAGTTAAAGTTTTTGTCTTGGAAGACTGCTTTTTTGTTGGCCATTACGTCTGCTAGAAGGGTTTCTGAATTGCAGGCTCTAATGGCAGTTGAACCCTTCCTAATTTTTCATAAGGACAGGGTATCTCTGCGTACTAACCCTACTTTTATGCCTAAAGTGGTTTCAAATGTGGCCTTGAACCAATCTATTCATTTGCCTACTTTTTATGCAGATCCCCAAAATAAAGGGGAGAAAATTTTGCACACTTTGGATATTCACAGGCAGTTGCATTATTATTTGAGCAAGACTAAAGGGTTCAGACAGTCTCAGCAGTTGTTTGTTTCTTTTGCTTTGGGTTCTCAGGGGAAACCTGTTTCAAAACAAACTATTTGTAAGTGGATTGGCCTTTGTATTGCTTTTTGTTATTCTCATCATGGTAAGGAGATTCCAGCTGGAATCAGGCCTCACTCCACTAGGGCTACTGCCACTTCTACTGCCTTTTTAAGGGGGGTAGCTACTAAAGATATTTTGGAAGCAGCTACTTGGAGTTCAGTGCACACTTTTTCTAAACATTACCATCTTCCTCTTTATTCCAAATCTAGGGCTGGATTTGCCACTGCAATCTTACAGGGCATTTTGGCAGCCCCCAATGCTTTATGATTTTGCCAGCCTCCCTTTACCTCTGCTTTGGGATTCTACCCATAAGTTATGACTGCAGCAATGTGAGATGAAGAACATAGTACAGTTTTGTACCTACCATAAATGTAGATGTTCGAAGATCCACATTGCTGCAGTCCAATTTACCCTCCCTCCTTTCCCTCTGTAGTTTGGAGTGATGGCATGATTTGGGTTGTAGCTGTTTTTTGTACATGGTTTTAGGGAGTTATTCTATTTTTGGCTGTGGCCTTTCGGTTTAGGGCCTTCTGACATCTGGGGCAAGAAAAGACTGAGGAAATGACATCAGTCATGCGCTTTAATACCTTGACGCTCTGACGTCAGATCTGAGCGCCCATGACCGACGTCAGCCTAATACTTTGGTATTCGGGCCGACCGAGGACAGCGGACTACCCATAAGTTATGACTGCAGCAATGTGGATCTTCGAACATCTACATTTATGGTAGGTACAAAACTGTACTTTTTGCAGAGCATTCTGGCTCAACCCAGTTCCTTCTAGTACCTACCACCCTGTGCGTAGCTTTGGGACTCTACCCATCTGTGATTACTGCAGCTGTATGCACGATGAACATAGTACAGTTTTGTACCTACCATAAATGTAGATGTTCGAGTGCTAATACAGCTGCAGTACAGGTTTCCCTCCCTCCTTCCCCACTTGGTAAAGGCATGGGGCCTAACAACCTCTTCATACAACCTGACTGGGTTATCCTTCTATGGTTTATTTGCTTGCAACCACTGATTTTGGATTATATTGCATTTCATGTATACGCATATAAGCATAATTTATGTATTGCCTTCCTTCGGGGGGCACCTGACATCTGGGGCAAGAAAGACTGAAGAACATGGCGTCGGCTGTGTCTTATATACTCTGGCCTCACTGACGTCAGAAGAGAAAGTGACGACAACCGACGCCGGACCAAGACTTTGGAATTCGGCCGACCGAGGGACCGCCTGACGGCAGAGAACCCATCTGTGATTACTGCAGCTGTATTAGCACTCGAACATCTATATTTATGGTAGGTACAAAACTGTACTTTCATGTCTGTGAAGTGATTATATTTTACCTACATGTGTTGAAAACACTACTATAGATCCAATGTTATCTGTTTTCATCCGATTCAAGCATGGGTTGTCAGATAAAACAGGATCCGACCTCAGAGCTGATTCTAAGGCATCTCAGTTTCAAGGCTCTGACTCCTCCCCTACCCATAATTCCCACCATTCTACCTTAGCACCTCTGATCTCTTTTGCCACCTGAATACTTCAGTCATGTTTTATGAAGACACTTTGCACAGACATATCCTTTGTGCAGTATCTCCTTTTCTGTACTCTTCCCACTACCAAGAGATTTGTCTCTCCAGTTAGGCTTAGTGTGTTTAGATTTTAGTGTGTTTTACTGGTATTTTAGATAGGGTTAGCTTGTTTTATAGAAAAGGCAGTTTTAATTGTTAGGTAGTTAGTTAATCGTGTTTGTTACACTGATGTTTTTCCTGTATTATAGATTTTAGTGTAGTGTGTGTTTTCAACTTCATCTTATAGTGATATACAGAGTAGGATGTGTTTGTTGTCAGTATCTGTTAGCAAAATGTTGATAGTTGTCTGAAGAAAGAATGTCAGACAGACAGGGTTTTAAAAAATGTTTTAATTGTATCCACCCCCCCCCCCCCCCCAGGATCCCCATGTATTGTTTGAGTGCTGCCCACATCAATATCCAGTGTCAAGCTTGGGCCTCCTTCAGTTTTAGAGCACTCCAAACTAGGATAAGGAAGCGCATAATCAAGGGCCTCCTCTCTCTACAGATGGGGTCTTCAATTCCTAAGGCTTCTACCTCCTATGCTGCCTCTTCTCCAGCCAACAAACAAGATAAGAGAGACAAAGACAATAAGGAAAAGGATGAAGACAAATCTGAATCAGAAACAGTGGATCCTGAAAGTCAAGGAAGTGTTCCCCAGATGTGACATTACTGTCTGGGCCAGATGTAAAAAATCCTCAGTGGTCGGAGCCGACAGTTTCTCAGATCCATTCCTCGCCTTCTAGGTCATGTTTCTGTCTGGGCACAGTGAGTCTGAGGTTACACTCCGCTGTACTTCAGGACCACAGGTATTCGAGACCACCTTCCTCTTGAGGCCTCAGCCACTCGATAATATGGATATGAGATCAGCTTTGGGGTTGAAACCCATCAGTTCCAAGATATCTGTTTTGTCTGAAGATAGGATGAAGCTTATGGAGCCCATGGTAACTTCAGCCTTTGAGGCTTTCAAAAGGGTCCTATCCATACTGAGGGAAAAGGCACTTCCATCCAGCTCTATTCTGTCCAACCCCTGGCAAGATTCTGCTTCTACTTCCCATTGCAGTGTCATGTCAGACAGGGACAGCCAGTACCACAGGCATCTCAGACTGCATGCTATATTAGCTCTCAATCTGATTCAGAACCTTCTGATCTCCCACTGGAACCAGTTCATAAGAAACAGATGTGCAACTGGAAGCACATAGACTCCTCTTCAGAGTCTTTCACTGAAAGCACAGACTTAGCTGAACACGAAGGCTCCCCTAGATCCTCTTCAGAAGATGTCACTTTCACTGAGATCCTTAAATTGATGAAGAAGAGAGGGTGGTAGTCCAGCAATAATCTTTCACTAGACAAGTCTGTGTTCTTGGAAGCCTTTGGTTGTGGCTCCTTATTGACTTCATGGCTCAATTAGCATGAAAGGACCCTGACATGGTGAAACCAGACCCCAAAAAAACTGACAGGATATTGGGAGCACCAAAGGAAAAGAAACATCTGAGCCAAAGGTCCAGTGGTGGATGATATGGTGGTAGCAGCAGCCACTAAAAAGGAACTGTTGGAGGAAAGTTACTCCGTCCATCCCCTAACAGGTAGCCCGGGTTTGTAGACTGATTTGGAAAATGGATGTACAGTTCAGTGACTATTGCACTTAGAGCTCTGAATTATTTGGCCCACATTACTAGACTTCAGAGAGACCTGACCAAGGAACTCTCCAAGTCTCTCTCTTGGGTAACCTGCTTGTGGTTGTTCAGAAGACTATGGATCCCCAGCTTTCTACCCTTCAGTCTATTTCCAGTGTTCATAGGTGTGTACTAGGCTGATGGCCCTAGAACCTTTACAAGCCTAGCACATAGAAGTGCCCTGGCATTGTGCCGCCCAATGTTAGTTCCCAGTGCTTCTATCAAGTAGAGCCACTGCAGTGTTCCCCGGGGTGAACTTTCTATTTCCCATCCACTCATCAAGATTTCTCTTGAAGAGGTCCAGTGAGGTGCTCTACTTGACATGTTTGGGAAGTCTATTCCAGAGCATTGGCAATCCCTGGGTTATGAACCTGTCCCTCCAGCATGTTCTGTTGATTGTGGTAATGAGGTTGAGTCTCTGGATCATGTGGTGTGGAGGGATTGGGATTTCTTTAGATGTAGAATTTCTAACAGAACTGGGTCAGACATGGCTTTGTAAGTCAAACAGAGATCGCCTCTTAGTAGAAGATATGAGACAGAGAATAGCTGGAGTTTTTAGAGTCTGTCCATGTAGGACATGTGTTTAAGGGCTAGGATCCTCTTCGTGAGGTACTTTGGAGGCCTTTCCAGCTGTTGGATGTGTCTAGTGGGACATTATACTCTATGATTGGCCTAATGAGGGAAGAGTCGAGATAGATGATGACCTCTTTCTTCCTGGATGCAAACCCCTTGGTAATGAGATGTGCCACACAGAAGAACTTTCTGACCACAGTGGCAATGTGGTGGTCGAAGGAGCTGTTGCTGTCAACCCATGTCCCCAGATCTCTTATAATGCCTTCAGTGTTCAGTGGGCTCCCATTGATGTGGTAATTAGTGGAAACTGAGGTTTTCCCAAAAGGAGTGATGACACATTTTTTGGCATTAAGCTTAAGGCCATGGTTTTGACACCAGTCATTGGTCTCAGTGAGGCCTTTCTGTAGGATGTCTACATCACTTGGGGAGTTAATAATTGCTCCCAGCTTGCAGTTGTCTGCGAAGTTGGTCAGCCAGAGTCCCTCCATGTTGGCCTGGACTTCTGAGAAGTAGATGCCAAACAGTAGAGGACCCAGGACCGATCTCTATGGGACTCCACTCATGACTAGTCGGCAATCTGACTTGGAGTCCTCTACTTTCACACTGTGGGTTCTATCTGTGAGCCAATTTGCTAGTGATGTAAAGGTTGATGGCTAGTTTGGTGAGTTTATCAATAATTCCTGAGTGGCAATTGGTATCAAAGGCCTTGGCCAGATCAAGGTAAGCTGTATGAACTGCCTTGCCCTCACCCACATCTCTGGTGACTGACTCAAAGAAGTCAACCAGGTTGAGCAGGCATGATCTACCTTTCACAAAAACAAATTGCATAGGATCTAGAGTTTGGAGATTCTCTATATCCTTGTTAATTAGGTCCATGATGATGTACTCCATGGTGGCAGGGGAAAGTGTAGTTAAGCAGCATAGAATGGTGGTCTGTAGGATGACGGTGATCAAGAAGAGGAGGAGGAGTGTGAAAGCAGTGCCAAGGATTAAATGATGGAAGTTAAAAAAGGGTGATTGTGAAGTGGAGTTTAGGGAAGAGTTAAGACAGGCACTGGGAGGCAGTGGAGAGTTATCGAATAACTGGGTAACTACAGCAGAACTAGTAAGGGAGACTGCTAGAAAGGTGCTTGGTGTGACATCTGGACAGAGGAAGGAAGACAAGGAGACCTGGTGGTGGAATAAGGAAGTACAGGAGAGTATACAGAGGAAGAGGCTGGCGAAGAAGAAGTGGGATTGTCAAAGAGATGAAGAAAGTAGACAATGAGTATAAGGCGATGAGGCGCATGGCAAAGACAGAGGTGGCGAAAGCTAAGGATAAGGCGTATGGAGAGTTGTATGAGAGATTGGACACTAAAGAGGGAGAAAAGGACCTGTACTGATTGGCTAGACAGAGGGACAGAGCTGGGAAAGATGTGCAGCAAGTAAGGGTGATAAAGGATAGTGCGGGAAAGGTACTCACAAGAGAGGAGAGTGTGTTGAGTAGATGGAAAGAGTATTTTGAGAGGCTGATGAATGAAGAGAATGAGAGAGAGAGAAGGTTGGATGATGTGGGGATAGTGAATCAGGAAGTGAAACAGATTAGCAAGGAGGAAGTAAGGACAGCTATGAAGAGGATGAAGAATGGAAAGGCTGTTGGCCCAGATGACATCCCAATGGAAGCATGGAGGTGCGTAGGAGAAATGGCAGTGAAATTTTTAACTAGATTGTTTAATGAAATTTTGGAAAGTCAGAGGATGCCTGAGGAGTGGAGAAAAAGTGTTTTGGTACCTATCTTTAAGAATAAGGGTGATGTGCAGAGCTGCAGTAACTACAGAGGGATACAATTGATCAGTCACAGCTTGAAGTTATGGGAAAGAGTAGTAGAAGCTATGTTAAGAAGGGAGGTGATGATTAGTGATCAGCAGTATGGTTTCATGCCAGGAAAGAGCACTACAGATGCAATGTTTGCTCTGAGAGTGTTATTGGAGAAATACAGAGAAGGTCAGAAGGAGTTGCATTGTGTCTTTGTAGACTTGGAGAAAGCATATGACAGGGTGCCTAGAGAAGAGTTTTGGTATTGTATGAGGATGTTGGGAGTGGCAGAGAAGTATGTAAGAGTGGTACAGGATATGTACGAGGGTAGTGTGACAGTGGTGAGGACTGCAGTGGGAGTGACAGAGCCATTTAAGGTGGAGGTGGGATTACATCAAGGATCAGCTCTGAGTCCTTTCTTATTTGCAGTGGTGATGGACAGGTTGACAGATGAGATCAGACAGGAGGCCCCATGGACTATGATGTTTGCAGATGACATTGTGATCTGTAGTGAGAGTAGGAATCAGGTTGAGAAGACTCTGGAGAGGTGGAGATATGCTCTAGAGAGAAGAGGAATGAAGGTCCGCAGGGCTAAGACAGAATATATGTGTGTAAATGAGAGGGAGGGTAGAGGAATGGTGAGGATGCAGGGAGTAGAGTTGGTAAAGGTGGGCGAGTTTAAGTACTTGGGATCAACAGTTCAGAGTAATGGTGAATGTGGAAGAGAGGTGAAGAAGAGAGTACAGGCAGGGTGGAATGGGTGGAGAAGAGTGTCAGGAGTGATTTGTGACAGACGGGTACCAGTAAGAGTGAAAGGGAAGGTCTACAAGAGGGTAGTGAGACCAGCTATGTTATATGGGTTGGAGACAGTGGCACTGACAAAAAGGCAGGAGTCAGAGTTGGATGTGGCAGAGTTAAAGATGTTAAGATTTGCACTCGGTGTGACTAGGATGGATAGGATTAGGAATCAGTATATTAGAGGGTCAGCTCATGTTTGACAGTTTGGAGACAAAGCAAGAGAGATGAGATTGCGTTGGTTTGGACATGTGCTGAGGAGGGATGATGGGTATATTGGGAAAAAGATGCCAAGGATGAAGCTGCCAGGTAAGAGGAAAAGAGGAAGGCCGAAGATGAGGTTTATGGACGTGGTGAGAGAGGACATGCAGGCGGTTGGTGTGACAGAGCAAGATGCAGAGGATAGGAAGAAATGGAAAGTAATGATCTACTGTGGCGACCCCTAACGGGAAAAGCCGAAAGATGATGATGATGTGCTCCATAGCCTTACATATCAGACTCTTCAAGCTAATGGTGTGATAATTCCCAGGGTCTGTAGTCACTTCCCCTTTATGGAGAGGGATGACTGTAGCAGTGCACCATTCAGTAGGGACAAAGCCTGAGGAGAGGCTATGATTGAGCAGGGCACACAGATGTGGTGCCAGTTCACTTTGTAGTTCATTTAGAACATGTCCAGGGATATTGTTGGTCCCATGGAAGCTGTAATCTTGGCCTTGGACAATACAGCTTTAACCTGTGCTGCAGTAATGCTGGGTTCCTGGCATTCCTCTGGTATTGTGATTGGTCCTTTGGGGGGGGGGGAGAGGGGTAAAGTTGGCACTGAATCTATCAGCCAGTATGTTGGCAATATCTGTTGGCACAGTATAGGAAGTACCATTGTACAGTAACTCAGAACAAACCTGGATATTGCCGTGGAGATTCTTGATATAACTATAGAAGGCTTTGTGATTGTTTTTAGTGTCTGCCACAATTCTGCTATGCAACTACTTTCTAATGCAGCTGATGGCACAGCTAGTGCAGTAAACACTGGCATCACCATGCTTTGCCCTGCCTGGATGCATCTCTGTGATTTTGCAGAAAGCTTTAAGATATCTTTCAGCAATACTCCCTTTGATGGCTCCACTCTGTTTTTATGTAAGGTAAAAGACACTAACCAGGAATCAGCAAGATGGCAAGACTCTCTGCATTGGGAATCCATTTCTCCATTCCTTGGAGAACTTTTTCTAGGAATCAAAGAGCTGGAAAGAAAATGTGGTTTCGTAAAGTCACAGAATTCTTATTGTGACAGCTGTGGAAATAGACATTCTCTTAGCAATAGGGGGGGGGGTGCACAATGAAGGCTTTCACAGTCCCTTTGCCAAGAAACCATATCAGCACTTCTGAACAGTTGCCTTACTGCTGCACTCTGGATGCATTTGGGGATGCGTATACATCCATCTGCAAGTCTAGCAAAATATAACAACAAAAACTAAAAAAAAAATGGTACCAATTGCAATGAACAAGCAATAAAAACACATGGAATATTACATATAGACATTTCATATGACCGTCAATACATTACTAGAATGTTTTTTTTTATATGTTCTCTGTATTTAAAATCAACATTTGGATTTTTCACATATGTATATTTATTAAATAAGGATTTTTTTTAACATTTATATTACCATTTAATTAATTACATACTTAATTGATTAACTGAGCAACTCTATATAAGGTCAAGAAAATAGAGTGGAATTTTTTTTTTGTTTGGGTGAAGTCTTGTGGTACAGTGTAGGGACAAAAAGCATTGTAGGCAAAAAGCTTTGTAGCTTAAAATGACTGTGGTATATTTGGCGCATGTTTCATTTTGAAATATAATGAACGAAGAAGATCATTAGTGATTCCATGTGCTTTTATCACTTGTTCATTGCGGCTGGTATTTTTTGTTTTGTGGTGAATATTGTTCTGTACCTGTGCAGTTTGTTTTTAGAAAATATAATAACAGATTTTTGGGTGTTAAACACAATTTCCAGAAGCTATTAAATTTCCTTTTCACTTCTGCCATTAATAAAGAAGAAAGTTCCTGATATTCAGCCCAGTAAATGGGAACTTGTAGCAGCAGAAGTTTCAGAGCTGTTAATAAAGAGAGTCATGCAATCAGTTCCCAAAACCAATTAGAGTACAGAGTCTATTGGAGGTTCTTTTTCGTACCTAAAGAAACAGGGGACCTGAGATCCATTTTGGGTCTGAGAAACCTAATAATTTTGTAGAACAGATAAAATTCTGGATGGGCACAATTCAGTCCATTTTGTCTCTGCTGAGGAAGGATGTGCTCCATAGATCTTCAGGATGCATACTATCATGAAAAGATAGATGCATTCAAGGCGATTGCTCTGCTTCTAGCTGGGGGGGGCTATCATTATCATTTCAGAGCCCTGCCTTTTGGTCTCACCAAAGGCCCCAGGGTGTTACCAAAATAATGGCAGTGGTGGCAATGCATCTTTGCCTGCTAGGGATCCAGGTTTTCCTGTATCTCGATGACTGGCTCCTAACCGCTACCTTCATCCATCTGCTATTGAATTATGTGGACTTTCTGCTCCATCTGATTCATGGTCTAGGGATCACAATCAAACTACCCAAAAATTGTCTTACCCTGATTAAACAGAGTTTATCAAATGTCACCTGGATGCTATTTTACAGATCACCAAACCTCCACTCCAGAGTGCTGTACCTGTGACTCACAGCCACTTAAGTACTTCCATCATCCTTCTCCCCCAAGAAGACCGATTCTTCATCTTTTAGGTCCAATGTCTTCTACAATCCCAGTGGTTCCACTAGCCAGATTTTACATGAGAGTTTTTCAGTGGAGTGTAGCAGTGCAATCGTCTCAAGATCTTCATGTGCTACATACAAAAAATTGTCTCACAAATTTGCAGACAACACATCTCCTGGTGGATAAGATGTCCTTTAGTGACAGAAGTATGTCTATTCCAAATGGATCCACCTGTGGCTGTTGTAACCATGGACACATCCCTTCTTGGGTGGGGGAGGTGGCATTTTGAAGGGAGGATGGTTCAAGGTGCTTAGTTACACACACAAGTCAATATTCACATCAATATTTTTGAGAGGAGGGCAGGCCTGCTAGTGTTGCAAGCATTCTAGGATGTCCTCTCCAAGAGTGTAATTTCTGTACAGTCAGACATGTTTGCAGTCTTGTACATGGAACATGCTCCTATTCCCTATGTCAAGATGTCTTCTCATCATTTAAAAATACCAGAGACATCCAGTGTACTAGCAGACAAACTGAGGAGAACTATCTTAATGCTGAAAGTACGCCAACTGGAAACTCCAAACCAAGAAGTCAAACTTGACACCACACCTTATTGTACATAAAATATAAAGTAGTTAAGTGCTTTCATCCCAAAGGGGACTTCATCAGAACTACTATTCAGTTTAATCACCCAGTTGAAATACTCATTTAAAATCACATGACTCAATCATATAATTTAAAGCACTGATAAAATGAAATTTAAAAATCATATTTGTACAATAACACTTAAATAGCTAATATATATGTATAAAATATTTAAGATACTTAACATTCCAAACTTTTAAGTTTTAAAACAGACACGACAGAACAAACTTCATTTAGACTGGGGAACACTTGTGCATTCAAACTAATTTGCCACATAAGTTCCCGGACTAATAAATGATCCTCAATAATCTTACCCCTCACATCCCTCTGTAAATGTTCTATAATAAACGATTTCAAACTATGGGATGGATATTCCTTAATATGCCTATATAAGGCATTAATCTCATTATGTTTCTTAATATCCCTCTCATGCTCATAAATTATAACCTTCAATTTCCTTGTGGTTTTGCCAATGTTAAAGGTGGGGCACATCTGCCACCGAGCTGTATAAATTGCCCAATTAGTTTCACAGTTATATCTTCCCTTAGTTTTAATGATCTGTCCATTCAAAATACTGAATCACCCACTGAAATAAACTGGCAAATAGAACTATGTCCACATTTGAACATGCCAATTTTAATTGTGTCCCCCCTCTTTGATTACCAGATGGTCTTTTCAGTAACTCTTGCTATCACTGGGTTAACACCCAACACTTTTAATAGTTGGGGAATTAGATGAAATAAACCAGTTGTTCCTAATAATATTGGCTATATTATATGAATCCAGTGTGAAAGTTAAAACACAAGGTTTAGAAAAGTCTCTTAAAACTTTTCTAGCCAATAGTGTGTCATTAGTAGAAGTTACTACTTCTTCCCCCTGTCCATCCCATTACTCAGTAGGGGGAATACAGTTTTTATTTCTTTTATCAACCACCTAATTTTTAATTGGTGCAAGAAATTCCATAGGATATCCCTGCTTAATGAACATTTCTAACAGTTTGTTACATTCAAACAAAAATACAGCCTCATCTGATACCATCCTGGCTAGTCTAACCAGTTGTCCCTTCACAACAGATTTCTTTTGAAATCTAGGATGTTAGCTTTGAAAATGTAAATAACTATTAGAAAATGTGGGTTTACGGTGGATATTGGATACCAAGCAATTCTTCTCATAATCCTTCAAGATTTCAACACCCAAAAATACCATTTTGTCACTGTCAAATGAATGAATAAATCTCAAAAATGAAGTAGTATTATTAATATACTCCAAAAAATCCATCAGCCTAACTTCATTGTCAACCCATACAATGAATATATCATCCCAAAAGTGTGTATAAAATGAAAAACGATCAATAAAGGGGGGAATTAAACACAATTTTCACCCAATATGGCATTATCAAATTAATAAAACTGGGGGCACATGCTTCCCCCATTGCCACCCCATTTGATTGATTGAAAAGTTGACCTTCGAAATATAAAAAATTGTTAGAGAGGACTAATTCCATTAAACTAACCAAAACATTAATTCGGTCTTGGGGCAATGCTTGTGTATCCATCAAGGTATGTGGGATGACTGAATAAAGGTTGCATACAGAACAAATAGGTGGTCTTTCCCAAATTTAACCTTAGACAATTTCTTTAAAAAGTTCCACGAATCTCGACAAATCTGTGCGAGCAAAGAAACTGACTTATTAAGCCCGTTATCAATAAACTTGGAAATGAAGCAAGTTTTGCTCCTATTACCATCCACTGTTGGTCTAAGTGGGGGGGGGGGGGGGTTGCTTTCATTTTATGAAATTTTATTGAATGTCACCTGGATGCTATTTTACAGAAAACCAAACTTCTCCACTCCAGAGTGCTGTCCCTGTGACTCACAGCCACACAAGTACTTCATCATCCTTCTCCCACCATAAGACTGACTCTTCATCTTTTAGATCTAATGGATTCTACAATCCCAATGGTTCCACTAGCCAGATTTTAGATGAGAATGCTTCAATGGACTGTAGCAGTGCAATGGTCTCAAAATGTTCATCGGCTACATACAAAAATTAGTCTCACAAATCTGCAGACAACACATCTCCTGATGGATAAGATATCCTTCAGTGACAGAAGTACGTCTATTCCAAATGGATCCACCTGTGGTTGTAGTAACCATGGACAGATCCCTTCGTTGGTGGGGGGGGGGGGGTGGCATTTTGAAGGGATTATGGTCCAAGGTGCTTGGTTACAAATATTCACATCAATATCTTTGAGAGGATATTCACATCAATATCTTTGAGAGGAGGGCAGTCTTCACTAACCACTATAAGAATAACCCCTCCCCTGTTCACTCACTCTTCCTTTTTCTACCTCTGCATGCATCCCACTCTCTGCATTGTCATTGAAAGCCTGTGTCAGGGAGATCATTTTTGAATTTGTTTTCTTAACCACCAAGCTGTTATTACAAAAATTAGTACATTTTGTAAACATTTATATTGTTCAGTATTTCATATTATATTTTTATGTACTGCAGGGATTTTTATTTGTGTTTTTCTTTGTCACACCCTGACTTAACCTGACTCTGGTTACATCAAATCAATGAATGCTAGTTTCCTGGAATCTATAAAAGGTCTATATTAAGTAAATAGGTATTTAGGTTTTAATAGCATGCACCCACAGTGGGGGGAAAAATACCTGTGGTTTCAGAAAGAACCCCAGTGCTGGTGCAACAGCTGCAGGAAAAAGTTTTTTTTTTTGTAATGCTGTAATCTGAGATTCATAGACATGTTAGACACAATCAGGAAACACTTCATTATAGGTTAATTTGCATGTCTCTGAATCAGCATTAACTACCATTTGTGCTAATCAGCACCCTTCTGCGATACGTAACCCTGGCACCCCAAGAATTGCATTGGCACAGGTACTCCCCCTCATTCACTGTCCCACACACATGCACACACCTCGTACCTCCACCTGATTTAACAGAACACCCTTATTGTTTTTTATGTCCCTGTCCACTTAAATCACAGATCCTTACAGTCAGTCAATAATGGCAGACATTTGAGTTTCATTACCCTTAATACTTGTAAAGTGAATTCTGATACTAGACTGGTTATTCTATTGAGTATTTAAAAGACTCCCAGTCACATTTAAAAAATTCTACTTGTTGTTGTCCAGTCTTCCTCCTGACTTTGGCCTGAGGCCTTTCCCATCTCCCTCACCTGTCTGTCCCTGGTTTACTAGGATGCTCCTGTTGTTGCCTGGTATAGCTGCCTTGTCCCTCATAACTCACAAACTGTTATAATCATTAACTGTTGCCAGAGATTAGAGTTTTGTATTTAATATAATGAAAATAAAAATCTTCTTACAGTAGCTGATGAGTTAGTGTAGTGGGCTGATGCTTCTGCTCTTTGTGTCAAGGATGCAGGCTTCAAACCATTTTATGCCCTGATGTTCTTCATCCCACATTGCTGCAGTCCTAACACTTGGGGTAGTCCGCTGTCCCTCGGTCGGCCCGAATATCAGAGTATAAGGCTGACGTCGGTCAAGGCGCATTTGACTGACATCAGAACGTCAGGGTACAAATGCGCATGACCGACGTCATATCCTCAGTCTTTTTTGCCGCATGGTCCGATGCAGAAGCAGTGTTGCAAGTGCCGTTCGGCGTTCTGAAATTTTTCGAATTCGGACTTTCAGACCGAAGTCAGAGTTGGTTAAGTACCCCGTTGGGGAATATTTTGGTTTTTTCTTGCCTCAGTGGTTTACCGGATGTCAGAAAAAGTGAATAACTGTATTTCTTGTGGGAAGCAGATACCGCATAGGGATTACCATAATTTGTGTATACCTTGTTTGGGACCTGAGCACGACGTTGTTGGGTGTCGCTTTTGTGCTAGGTTCAGTAGGTTGGATTGTGCCAGGTTAGTCTTTGGGAAGCGGTGCAATTACAATATGCCGTCGGATGCTCCGACGCCGGCTTCTTCTAAGAAGCGCAAGGACAAGGCAGTTAAACCTAGGTTAGAGGAGTCGTCCGAACCGGACGCCGGTTCTTTAGAGGCGTCAGTGGAACCGGTGGTTCCGACGGAGGCCTCTATGGAGTCCCAGGGAGAGACTGTGTTTTTACAGGATGTGGCCTCCCAGGAGGCAGGTCAGGCTGTAGGGGCTTCTCAGGTAACTGTACTCCCCTCCCTTCCTAAGGTGTCTAGGCCCTCTCTTTCTGCTTCCAAGGCTTCTCCTAGAGGCAGGTCTAGTTTTGCTTCTGTGGGTGTCACTCCTAGTTCTTCAGGTTCTGTGCCCAAAAAGCACATGCTTAAAATGGCAGAAGATTTAATTACTTTAATTAGAGGCTCTATGCCCCCTCCTGATAAGAGGCCTAGGATGGAACCTGTGTTGGGGATTATGAGCAGGCTTCGGATGTGTCTAAGGCTTGCGCTGAAGACTTGCAGGAGTATTCTCATTATTCTGATTCTGATGTGGATGATTCTACACCTTCTGCTTCTCCTCCTGAGGATTTTTCTTTTCAGAGACCCTTCACTCCATGAGAGAGCATTTTAAATGGGAAGGTCAGGATTTCTCTGATTCCAGGAAAAGGCTTAGGGAATTTTGTTTTTACCCCAGCATAGGCCTTTAGCTATACCTCCTGTTCTGAATGTAGTGGAAGATGTGTTTGCAGAGGCTTCGCTTAATCCTGATTCTTTGCCTCCTGCTCCTGTTAAACCAGATAGGTATTACAGGGTGCCTGAAGCTCATAAGTATCTTTTAAGAGTCCTAGGGCAGACCCAGAAACTGTTAGCCAGGGGCCTAAGGGTGTAAAGGCTTCTGTTGTCAAGAATCCGGTTCCTGCAGATAAGGAGGCCAGGGCCTTGGATAGATGGGGAAAGAAAGTTTATACTTCTTCCACTCTTGCCATGAGAGCTTTGAATTGCCAGTTTCACATGTTGAAATATCAAAATTATCTCCTTTCACAGTTGAAATCTAAGGTGGATGCTCTGGCGGAAGGTATTGATTGTAAAGAGTTACAAGATTTAGTGCATGTTTCTGAACAGGTGGGTAAGCATTCTTTGCAATGTGGTTTTGATGCTGTACAGGCCTCGTCTAGAGTGGCTGCTACTGGGTCAGTTCTTCGCAGGCATGCCTGGCTGAGGGATCAAAATTTATCTGACCATGTTAAAACTAGGATTTTGGATGCCCCTTTGCAATCTGATGTCTTGTTTGGTTCTCCTGTTGAGGCAGTTTTGAAGAAAATGGAAGACAAGGCTAAGTCTATGCAGACTGTTAAAGATTTTTTGCAGGTTCAGCCTCCAAAGTTTAGTAGAAATTGGCCTACTAAAGGGTGGACGTATCCTTCTTATGATTCCCAGTCTAGGGGTAGATCTAGACGTGGCAGGGGCAGAGGTCAGGGCTCTTTCAGGCCTAGGACAGGGAGTTCTCCTGCAGTCTTCGGGTGAGGGCAGGGGTCAGTCCTTTCGTAAACAGACCCAATGACTTACCTTTTCAGCTGCCAGAACCTTCTCGACTGGCAGCACCTTTGGGAGGAAGGTTGGCACTTTTCAAAGAAAATTGGAGTTTGATTACCCAAGACAGATGGGTACTGGATATCATACATCACGGTTACAGGTTTTATTTCCATACCTTGCCTCCTTTCAAAGGCATGCCAGACATTCCTCCTCAACAAAGAATAGAGGCTCACAAGCAAATTTCTCTGTTACTCCAAATAGGGGCCATACAGCCGGTTCCTATGCCAGAAAGGGGCCTAGGATTTTATTCTCGCCTGTTCCTTGTGCCAAAAAAAGGAAACGCTTGGAGACCGGTTTTGGATTTATCTATCCTCAACACTTATCTGGACATTCCCAAGTTCAAAATGTTGACGTTACAACAGCTTTTACCTCTACTGGGCAAGGATCACTGGATGGTAACTTTGGATCTCAAGGAGGCTTACCTTCATGTTCCTATCAGGCTAAGTTGCAGGAAGTATCTGCGTTTTCGGACTGGGACTTCTCACTATCAGTTCTCTGCATTGCCCTTTGGCTTATCTACTGCGCCCAGAGTATTTACAAAAGTTCTGGCTCCAGTGATAGCTTTCTTCAGGCTGAAAGGAATACAAATCTATCCTTATTTGGACGATTGCCTGATACTGGCTCAAGGAAGGGAAGAGCTTCTTCGTCATTTGGAGTATGTGATAGCAGTGCTAAGATGCCTGGGGTATTCTGTGAACGAAATAAAGTCCAGTCTAGTACCCTCTCAAGACATGTGCTTTCTGGGAGTAAGACTGAATACAGCATCCCAGATGGCCTTTCTAACCCCGGACAAACAAAAGAATCTTTCCCTTTACTTCCATCATCTATCTCTTCAGTCCGGGCTGACTGCAAGGACAGTCCTTCAAGCCTTAGGGTTCATGGCATCTTGTATTCTGGTGCTTCCCAATGCCAAACTGCATATGAGGAAGTTGCAATGGTATCTCAAAAATGTATGGACACAGCACTGCCAGCATCTGGATACTGTCATTCAAATAATACCTTGCATTCAAAAGGAATTTTTGTGGTGGGCTCAGGAATGTCACCTAAACAAGGGACTCTCTGTGACCCGGCCAGAGGCGAGTCAAATTTTAACAACAGATGCCTCAGACAAAGCTTGGGGAGCTCATCTAAATGGAAAGTGGATACAAGACAAGTGGCCTGTCAGACTACAGCATCTACATATCAATTTGAAGGAGATGTTAGCAGTCCAGTTTGCATTAATAGCTTTCAAGGATTTACTTCTTCCAGGGCAGGTGTTGATTCTAACAGACAACACAACTGTCATGTGGTACATCAACAAGCAAGGGGGAACACATTCTTATCCTCTATGCAGGCAAGCAATGATTTTGTGGGAGACTGCTCTCAGGTTACAACTAAGTCTTCAGGCAAGGTTTCTGCCGGAGCACAGAACTCCTTAGCAGATGTGTTAAGCAGACAAATCATGGATCCCCACGAGTGGAAACTGGATCTTCATGTATTTCAGAAATTGACAGTGTCCTGGGGAACTCCAGACATAGATCTGTTCGCTTCTCCACTAAACCACCAGCTGCCAAAGTTTTGCACAAAGCGGTTTCATCCCACAGCTTGGAAAGTGGATGCTCTTTCTTTCAGTTGGAAAAATCTTCATGTGTATGCCTTTCCACCTCTGCCTCTCCTCCCAAAGGTACTTCTGAAGGTCAGACAGGACAAGCCAAGGATGATTTTGATAGCTCCAGATTGGCCTCGACAGCACTGGTACCCATTACTGAGAAGTCTGGTACAGAGGCCTCCATGGCCTTTGCCTTTGATTCCTCATCTGTTGTCCCAGGAGGACAGTCATTTGCTCAATGTCAAGCTTCACTCTCTTCACCTAACAGCATGGCATATTCTGTTTTAAACCATAAAGGGTCTCAACTTCCACAACAAGTTTTGAATGTGATTTTGGAAGCTAGACGGCCTAGTACAAGGAAAGTGTACGCAGATAAATGGAAGAGATTTTTATTTTGGAGTGCAGCTAAGGATTTGGATGTTTCTGAGCCTGATTTAAGTGTGGCTCTTCAATATCTTACTGAGTTATTGGACAAAGGTTTGTCCTTCTCTTCTATTAAGATTCATGCTGCAGCAATTTCAGCTCACTACGACTGTGACCCACCATTGTTTTCTCATCCTTTGTTCAAGCAATTTCTTAGAGGGCAAAGAATATAAGACCCCCGTAGAGCTCCTACTCCTGCTTGGGATCTCAATTTTGTGTTGGAGAAACTCACTCTACAACCTTTTGAGCCTGCAGCTACTGCTGAGTTGAAATATTTGTCATGGAAGACTGCTTTTTTGTTGGCCATTACCTCTGCAAGAAGGGTTTCTGAATTGCAGGCCCTTATGGCAGTTGAGCCTTTCTTAATTTTCCATAAGGATAGGGTATCTTTACGTACTAATCCTTCCTTTATGCCTAAAGTGGTTTCTAGTGTGGCTTTAAACCAAACTATTCATTTGCCTACTTTTTATGCAAATCCACAAACTAAAGGGAAAAGATTTTGCACACTTTAGATGTACACAGGCAGCTGCGATATTATTTGGACAGAACTAAAGGGTTCAGACAATCGCAGCAGTTATTAGTTTCTTTTGCTTTGTGCTCTCAGGGCAAGCCCGTGTCAAAACAAACTATTTCTAAGTGGATTGGATTTTGCATTGCCTTCTGTTATTCCCATCATGGCAAAGAGATTCCAGCTGGGATTAGGCCTCATTCCACTAGGGCTACTGCCACTTCAACAGCTTTTGAGGGGGTGGCTACTAAGGATATTTTGGAGGCAGCCACTTGGAGTTCAGTGCATACCTTCTCTAGGCATTACCACCTTCCTCTGTACTCTAAATCCAGGGCTGGTTTTGCCACTGCTGTGTTGCAGGGCATTTTGGCAGCTCCTGCTTCATTATAGTTTAGCCATCCTCCCTTACCTCAGCTTTGGGATTCTACCCAAGTGTTAGGACTGCAGCAATGTGGGATGAAGAACATAGTACAGTTTTGTACCTACCATAAATGTAGATGTTCGAAGATCCACATTGCTGCAGTCCAATTTACCCTCCCTCCTTCCCCTCTGTACTTTGAGGTGGTTGTGTGGCCTGGGTTATCCCTCTGAGGTTTAGTGTATATATTGTATATATTGTACATATTTTTGGTATTAGGCTGGTTGGTTGTTTAGTTGTTGTCTATGGGTGTTGACCTTTCTTTTTAGGGTCTTCTGACATCTGGGGCAAGAAAAGACTGAGGATATGACGTCGGTCATGCGCATTTGTACCCTGACGTTCTGATGTCAGTCAAATACGCCTTGACCGACGTCAGCCTTATACTCTGATATTCGGGCCGACCGAGGGACAGCGGACTACCCCAAGTGTTAGGACTGCAGCAATGTGGATCTTCGAACATCTACATTTATGGTAGGTACAAAACTGTACTTTACTTTTCCTTTTTAATACTTAGACACAAATTAATGATAATTTTGGTGTCTAGTGGTTCTGCAGAGAACAAATATCCTTTGAGTTAGGTGGGATTTGGATCTTTTTTCCTGTCATTAGGGCACACTGTATAGAGTATCCTTGGTATCTGGCCCCTCCCGACCCATGTCTTCTTTTTTTTTCTAAGTGCCTTTTAGGGATGAAATGCAGAGGATGTCTTGTAGCTAGTGTTCCCCTGACCCACTTCTTGTTTGTGTTGTTAAGGCACAATACTATTGAGTTATCCATGGTGGCTAGTGTTTCTGTCTGACCTGCATCTTGTTTAAATTGCCATTAGGGCAAGATATTAAAGAGTTATCCGAAGTGGCTTGCATCCTCCCAACCCAATGTTTCAGGATTTCTTTGCTAGTCTAAGGTATTGTGAACGTACAACACCCCCCACCCCACACACACACATATTCACACATTCATGCATATAAAAACACACAATACTCACGCGCACACACACACACACTCACCCATATGCACACAGACATATACACACACACACACACACACACACACACACACTCTTAAACCTTTCCAACCCCCTAATGAGCCCCCACTACTTCAACCTCCCAGGAAGACACACACTCATACAAACACTCACAAATGTAGCCACAGCCAAAAACACACAGACAGACACACACACACCTACCTTTCCTGTTAATTCCTTGGCACTTACCTCTACTGCGATGGATGAACATAAGCTTTTGGCTGTGTTGTTTAACATGAACAGCCATGAGCAGCAGTGTTTCTTTATGCAGGCAGTTCAAGGGGAAGAGCACATGGTTAATTAGCATATGCATCTCCTCTGGAGTCCCACATTAGCATGTAGCACAGCTGCAGTGGCAGCTCACAGCAGTTTTGCATGGATTCTCGCAACAGCACAAGGTAGGGCTCTCTCTGAATACAACAAGGTTGACGCAAGGAGTGTACCTTGTGTACACCTCATGGTAACCTATCCAAATAGGGCCTGTAGTTAATAGAAAGGTGGCTGAAATCAGTAGGCTGACTGAAAATTAGGTTATGTTTACAGCAGGAAGTGAATTTCTGTATAATAAATTTATTGAAAGAGTTTACCCAGATAAATGCTTATAAATAAGATGACTGAGGTAGGAGTAGGAAGACCTATAATGTAAGTAAGATTTGTGCTATTACCAGTGAAATTTAGGAAGTTGTACCTTCTGTCAGATTTGTGTAGATAGCACTAAAATGAGATGTGTGGAATTAACATAATCTGTAGATGTTTTAATGATCAAAAAAGTGTGTGTTGTCTTTATATGCATGAATGTGTGAATGTGTCTGTGGGGTGGGGGGGGGTTGGGGTCTGTTGTACCTCCACACTACCCTAGACTAGCAAGCAAATCCTGCAACATTGGGTTGGGAGGATGCTAGCCACCAGGGATAACTAATATCTTGCCTTAATGGCAATTTAAACAAGATGCAGGGCAGACAGGAACACTAGCCACCATGGATATCTCAGTAGGATTGTGCCTTAACAACACTCAGACAAGACGTGGGTCAGGGGAACACTAGCTACCAAGCATCCTCTGAATTTCATGACTGAAAGGCACTTAGAAAATGACCTCAACTGCAAAAATAATAGGAAATGTTCTTAATTTAGTTTA
Organism: Protopterus annectens; assembly: GCF_019279795.1. Lineage (NCBI taxonomy): Eukaryota > Metazoa > Chordata > Ceratodontiformes > Protopteridae > Protopterus > Protopterus annectens. The sequence goes on along the minus strand of NC_056737.1, from coordinate 922,892,471 downwards.
TAAGAAGGGCAAATATTAAATATTTATTTTAAAGACCAACAAGATAGACTGAGAGTACAAAAAGGGTATGGGAAGGCTTGGTATAATCCAGAAATGTAGGTCTACAGGTAATGACAGTACAAGGGTATGTAGAACCTAAAAAATATCAAATAATTTTGTTACATATGGTTATTTCTGTTAAGTTATGTGGACCCTTCTGTACTGGAAAGACAACACGTAAACTTCAACAATGCATTTATGAGCAAATGTATGCAATTATGATAAAGAACATAAATAATGCTTTGTTTAGGTATTCTGTTCTATGAAATATTTTTTTTTTAATTTACAAGATCTCTGTGTTTTGGTGCAGCAGTAGTGTTGTTGCCTCACAGCAAGAGGTTCTCCCGTTCCATTCTTGTGGAGTCTGCATGTCCTCCCCGCGGTTGGGTGGGCATTCGAAAGAAATGCATTAATGGGCGTGCCTTTCTGAAAGTTGAATGTCGAGCTGGCACCTCGGCGTTCGTGAAAATCTACTGCCAATCATTAGTGGACCGGAGTTCCGCTGTGGCGACCCCTAACCGGGAAAATCCGAAAGACAACAACAACTAGAAATAAGAAAGAAAATATAGATTTAGTTGACTGGAAAGAATATTGCTTGCAGGTTTGGTTGGATGCCTGCAGTTCTCCAGGAATGAATGAAATGAAAAACTTTAAAGTATATTTAAGGAGGTATACATTAATGTGTTAATATAATCATTTGATTGAAAATGGTTTTGCGATTTTAGAGTAGATATAGTAGTGAATGTTTGAAAATGTCTTTACAGTCTGATCAAGTTAAGAGGAATGAAAAAGCTTCCTGTGGAGATTTAATTGTATATTTTTATCATATTCTGAATACTTTTTTATTTATTTATTTAATTTATTTAACATTTGTTTACTGGGATAGTCCAACTGAGCAGAGCCCATTTTCCGAGAAGGCCCGGGGAGAAAAGCTCCGAAACATTTACAAATTACGTGTTTCACAACTTACAAACACCTTAGAAGATTACATTAAATTACAAAAACAAGAATTTGACAAAGTTTATACAATTAGATAAGTAAAAAAAAAAGTATATAATCAGAATTTTAAACGGGTAGAAGAAGTAAATTTGACAACAGATAAATGAGTGCCCATGTTAGTAGGAATACGGAATAAAATAGTATAAATAAGGATGTTGTGAGATGAAAGAGGGTCAAGTGGTATAGAAGACAAGAAAAGGGGAGGAAGATTGGGTAAGGTAAGCAGAAGTATAGCGGAGAGGGAAGAAGTGTGGGAATGAGGGTGATTGGGTGACAGGACATGCAAGTTGGTATATGCTAGAAGGAGGAAATCATGGTGTGTGAAAGCAGTTAAGAAAAGAACAGTTGATGGTTAAACTAGTAGTGAAAAAAGGGGGATGAAAGGGGGTAGTAGGATAAGAATGCAGGAGATATGAAGGTTTGAAAGGTAGAGAAAGTAGGTGTATGGTGTGTTAGCCAAGGGAATAGAATTTAGCCAGGATCAGTACATGGGGAAAGCCAGTTATAGCTGAAGAAATTCCTTAGAAGTTTTTTTAAAGTGGGTTGGGTTTGTGGTAGATATGATAGTCTAGGGAACGTTATTCAATATTTTGGAGATGAAATTAGAGTAGAGAGAATCACCAGTGTTGTTGTTAGATTTGGAAATGTGTAACAGAGACTTATTCAAAGACCAGAGTAGTCGAGTATTGGAGTAAGGTTGGAGCACAGGTTGAAGAGCAGGTGTTTTGTCAGGATGATATACAAGTTTATGTGCAGTAGAGAGTTGAGTGAAGGTTAAATAGTGTGGTAGTTCTAGCCAGGTGAGTTGATGTAAGGCAGGACAGCGGTGTGATCTGTATGGGGAGTTTGTAGCGAACCTTGCTATTTTATTGTAGCAGGATTCGAGCTTGGTTAGATCGGTTTTCTTTAGATTAATGAAGATGGGAGAGGCTATAACCGGGTGGAGAGAAGATGTGTTCTAGTGATAGCCTGTCTTGTGGTGTCAGTAAGGAAGGATTTGAGTCTGTTTAATGAGCCATGTTTTATATGTGTCTTTTTGATGGTGAGAGCCAGCTGTTTGCTGAATTTCTGGTTATTATCAATTTGGACAACTAGTAGTTTAGTTTGGGATACAGGCATAATTACGGTATTGTTGGAGGAGTAGATTTGGAATGGAGGTGGTGGATCTCATTGTTTATTGAGGTGAAAGGGCATCAGATTTGTTTTATTTGAGTTCAGGACCAGTTGTGAGTCAGATAACCGGGATTCTGCAGCTAAGAAGGACTGTTGTGTTATGGTTTCTAGTTGTTTAGGGAAGATGCAGTGCAGATAAGAGTAGAGTCATCAGCATATTGAATGACAGAGGCCAGTGGAGTAAATGATGGATTCTGTTGGTAAAGATGCTAAAAGAGGAAAGGACATAGAATTAAACCTTGTGGTACCCCCATGTTAACAGGTAGCAGGGATGAGATGTCTTGTTACCATTTGACAGCTTGCTGTCAGTTTGTTAAGTAACTGTGGAACCATGTAAGAGAAGAGTGGCTGAGTTTCAGGGAAGCAAGTTCAGGGAGACGTTTTTGGTGAGAGACTGTATCAAAGGCTTTGGATAGGTCCAAGAAGACTGAAGATATGGTATTAGTGAAACTTGTGTGTGCAGTTGTGCTGCTGTGGTGTGGGTAAAAACCATGCTGTGTGTTGGTAAGAAGGTTATTAGACAATAGGTAGTTTAAGAGTTGCTTGTGGATACATTTTTCTAATGTTTTGGGTAGTGACGATAAGATAGCTATAGGTCTGTAGTTTGAGAATTCTGTGGAGTTGCCACCTTTGTGTAGAAGTATAATATAATAAATGATCCAAGTTAGGAGAATGTAGTATTCAGAAACAGAGAGATTAATTAGAATAGAGATGGGGTAGGCAATGGTATGTGCTGCGAGTTTTAAGAATTTATAGGTAGGTTATCGGCAGCATGTGTAGTGGGGTTAAGTTTAGAGAGTAACTTTTTTATAGTGGAGGTTATTACTGGTTTAAAGGTAAAGGTGTCATGGGAATCATAGGGTGTAGTTGAGTTAGCGGGAGGTGTAAGGATGGGATTTGATGAGTGTGTGTATAGAATTAGTGAAGAATGAGTTGAATTGTGAGGCTAAACTTTCATTATTGTTAAAGGTTGGAGTAGTAGTTGTGGATGATTCACCAGGATACAAGAGTTTTTTTATGGTGGACCAAAATTTTTTGGGATTTGTTGTAGTGCTGTTGTTCTACTTCAGTATACTATGTTTTTTTTGTCTTGTTTGACTTGGGACTTGGCCTTGTTTCAAAGTTGTGCAAGGTAGACTTGACTTTAGATGGCATGCCAATGTGTCCGAGCTTTGTCTCTTAGACTGAGTAGAGTTTTAGCATCTTTTGATAGCCAAGGTGCATAGTTGACTTTGTCTAGGGGTTCTGACTGGTGCTAGCCTATTGAGTATGTTTAGGAAGGTGGTATTAAAATATTGCACAGCCAAATCTAGAGGAAGAGATTTGAGAGGGGACCGCTTGCAGAGTTGTGTCTGAATTGAAAGTACGAACATCAAAATTGTTTCTGTTGTGAAATTGTGGGTAGATGGTATGTCTGGGAGGCATAAGATGATGTCTGAGTATGCATGTAGGGAGATGATCAATGATACTTTCGAGGAGATTGCCAGATTGGAAGGCAAGAGAATGTGTATTAGTTAAAATCCAGTCTAGTATTGATTGAAGTTTTGTGGTTTTGTCTATTCTTGTTGGTGTTTGCATAACCTGTGTGAAACCACGTAGGTTAATGAAATTTGTGGGATTGTTAGAGTTATAGGAGAGCCAGTCTGTGTTGAAGTCTCCCATAATGATGGATGTTCTGTAGTCCTATCTCGCCTTCATTCTTACATATGGGTTCAGAGCCGATTACATAGTTCAAAGTCTCTTAGTTGGCTCGTGGCAAGATAGGTATCCCATAGTGCAGTAGTAAGAATTCCCCAAATCTCGTTTGCCGTGTCTACGAGTTCAAAAGTGCTTCTTGCTTGGCCATGGCTAAGTTGCATATTTTTCATTATTATCATAGCTCTTATTGATATTTCTGCTTATAAGATAGCTTAGTTTACATAGTTTTAGTAATAGTTTTTCATAGGTAGATAATAGTAGTGTGTTTTTGCAAATTTTTTCTGTAGTTATTGCTGAGAACTTGTTGGCCGTCCTAGGCCTGTTTTTGTTTTCCGAGTGGTATCCTTTCTCTGTGCTAGTTTGACTTAGTTTTCTTATTTGCGAAGGTCCGCGTTTGTGTTAGGACCTTGTTTTTCCAGTTTTCAATAAAATAGTATATTATGTGCAGTGTCGTTTACTATTATTGGCTAGTTTTTTGCCTGCTGACTTAGCTTCTTTCCTGTTTCCCAGCAGCTAGGTCCATTTAAGTTAGAGGACCTAGTCCTCTATTTAACTTTTCTGGTGTTTTTTCCTCAACAGGGCTAGGCCCGTTTAAGTTAGAGGACCTAGTCCTCTGTTGTTTTCTCATATGTGTGTGAGCTGTCTTGTGGGGCTAAACCAGTTTAAGTTAGAGAACCTAGTCCTCGGTTATGTTTTTGTGTGTAGTTTTATTACAGGGTGAGGCCTGTTTAAGTTAGAGGACCTTGTCCTCTCTTCTGTCTTTATAGAAGTTCTGTTTGTACTAAGCATGTCAAAGGAGTCCAAAGATCATAAACCTTTGGGTTTTAAAAAGTGCCTTAAGTGCCCCCAAAAAATGTCAATTACTGATGGGCATAGTAATTGCGTTTACTGCCTCAGAGCCATTCATCTACAGGAAACTTGTTCTTTCTGTCACTCCTTAAACTCCAGAGTTCTCCAAGAAAGGAAGAACAAATTAATACTGAAAGGTCTCCTTAAGCCTTCTTTCGAGGAGGACTTAGCCAGTTATTCATCATCTTCCAAGTCTCCCTCCTCAATGAAAGAGAACGTCAAGTCAGCAAAGAGACATTGTCCTGCACCAACTGTTTTATCTGGACCTCCTCAGAAAACCTTAAAATTGGATAAGCCCTTCTACCTCTTCGGCTCCACTGTCCTCGGAGCCACCCGAGGTTATCGATGTTGACACTGCAGTGTCAGGCCCAAATCTCTTGGAGCCAACTACTGAGAAATTGCATCAGAGCCAGTCTAGAGAGCTATTGCCGGTCTCCCCAACTTTAAGATCTTCCCATATTACAGAGATCTAGGTCGCCTACCCCTGTCATCCAGATCCTTCAAGAGCCTTTCAGAAGAGGATGTAGAGAGAGTAGTGCTTAGACTTTTGTAGTCATCTGCTTTACCAAAATTGTTGCTGGCTCCAACCCAGTCAGTTCTGGAGCCATCTAAGACCATTCTCCCTGTTGCTGTTCTTCCTCCGAGCTGTGTTGGTCCTTTGGAGCCAGAGTTTTTGGTGCCACCTGTTGTGGAACCCTCGGTTCCAGCACCCATTGTGGCTGTCTTGGAGCAGAGTTCCGCTCCGACACCTTTGGCGCCATCCTTAGTGTCTAGGAGCCGAAGCTCACCAGTCATCCCTGATGGATGCTTGGACCTGAACCTCCTTGGTGCCGAGCCTACCTCTCTGTGCGTCGGATAGGTTGAGCTCAGACGCTACATCCATCTCGGAGTCGATCATTTTGGAGCCGAGGACTACCTCCATTTCCTCGGAATCGGGGCTGTCCTCTGAGCCGGAGAGATCTGCTTTCAAGATGATGAGCATGCTGTCTCAGTCATCAGCTCCGCACAAGGGTACCAATACTGTTCCCCCTCAAGCACCGACCTCTGTCTCAGCACCTTTTCTCTCTCGACAGCAGAAACCCACAGCCTCAGGAGCCCCCATTGGGTGGCCGCAGTCTTCTGAGACCTCCCCAGAATACCCTTCTGAGGAGCCCCCTCAGAAGAGAACATGCAAGAGGAAGCATGTAGACTCCCTGGATGAGTCCATCACCTCGGACACTGACCTTGAGGAGTCAGAAGGGTCCCCCAGGTCGTCCTCTGATGATATCTCCTTTGTAGATATCTTAGAGATCCTAAAGCAGAGAGGTGGCTGGCCCACTGTCACCCCTTCTGATGAGGAGTCGGTGTACCCTGATGGCTTTCAGGTCTCAACCTTCAGCCTCTTGGGTGTCTCCATCTTTTGATGAGCTCCTGGACCTAGTTAGTCGAAAGGTGTGGGAAACTCCTAATGCCGTGGAACCAGTTCCCAGAAGACCCAACAAATTTCTCTAACCACACAAAGAGAAAGAGTTCTTGACCAAAGGTGTGCCTGTAAATGCCGTGGTGGTGGCAGCAGCCACAAAGAAGGAACTAGCGGAGACTTCTACATCCGTCCATCCACCGAAAAAGGAGTCTCGAATGATGGATAGATACAGGAAGCATATCTTCTCTTTAGCAGCTTTTACTCTGAGATCTCTGAATTATATTACACATTTTACTAGGCTTCAAAAAGATGATCTAAAGGAGCTAGGAGATGATCTCCAAGGTACAGCAACTGAAGGAGTCCCTGAGAAAGTTACTGCTCAGTTGTCCACCTTAAACTCCATTGTTAACTCCCCCATGAGACTGATCTCCTATGTAGAAGATGGAGCGAGTAGGGCAGCGGGTTCAGGGGTTTCCATTAGGAGACACTCCTGGATGTGCTTATGCAATTTTGTGGAGCCCTTCAAATCTACTTTTCCCAATGCCCCCTTCGATGGTTCCTCTTTGTTTGGACCAAAGGTAAAAGATATACTCACCAAGTGTGAACAGGAAGGGAAAACTCTATCTGCCTCGGGAGTACGTTTTACCGTCCCTTCTAGACCATACTACAAGGGTTAGAGAGGCGGAAAAATGTGGTTCAAGAAATCCCAGAGATTTTTCCCGGACGCACAGGGTGATTCCTCCTTCAGAGGCAGGGGAGGAAGAGCTAATGGTAGATGTTGCCCTAGAGGCAGGGGAGTCCACAAAACCAGGGTGGCCGCATTTCCTTTCGTGGCCGTCCCTATCAGCGCTCCTGATGTGGGGCCCAGCTGCACTTCTCTGGAGACAGTCGGGGTAACTTATCTTTGTATCCAGAAGCCCTGCCCAACATCAACCAAGACAAGTGGGTACAAAGAATAATCACCAGAGGATACTCCATACCCTTCTTTCTTCTACCCCACACTCCCAAGAAGATCCCAGATGTTCCACCCAATCACAGGGATCAAGCAACCATAGAAGTTCAAAAGTTGCTTTCAAAGAGAGTCATCCCCACAGACCTGATAGGATTCAGAACTTACTCCAGATTCTTTTTAGTGCCAAAATGAACAAGGAACTGGAGGCCCATTTTGGAGCTCAGCAAACTAAATGAATCAGTAAAGAAGTCCAAGTTCCGAATGGTAACCCTGAAGTCTATACTCCCTCTATTAGGGAAAGACAATTGGATGTGCTCCATAGACCTCCAAGATGCGTACTACCACATCAAAATGGACAGAGCATTGAGGAGTCATCTACATTACCAGTCATTACCAGTTTCGTGCTCTGCCCTTTGGTCTCACCACAGCCCCCAGGGTGTTCACCAAATGTATGGCGGTAGTGACAGCTCACTTGAGATGTCATGAATTCCAATGACTGTCTCCTGACCACCACCACCAGGCACCTACTCCTAAAAGTCAGGGATTCGACCATCCAGCTCTGTACCCAGCTAGGAATTACGATAAATTGGGAAAAGTCTGCCTTGTCGCTCTTTGTTTGTGACTTTTATAGGCACAGAAATAGTCAGTCGCCATGATGGCTTGTCTTCCTGCAGACAGAATTCAAAACCTCAGACAGATATACAGCTTACTTCCTCAACAAAAAGTCAAGGCCAAGACAGTGCTGTAACTTTTAGGGACCATGGCTTCTACCATAACTTTCATTCCACTAACCAGATTGCATATGCAAATTGTTCAATGTCTACTTTTTTCCCCAGTGGTCTCTTCAACAGCTGCCTCTGTCTCGTCATATTCTCATAACGGAATCTTGCAAAAAAGACCTTCATTGGTGGATTCAGCCCGATCAACTGACGACAGGAACACCCTTCCTTCCTCACCAAACCCATTGCCACTGTGACCACAGATGCCTCCCAGAAAGGGTGGGGGGGGCATTATCTAGGCAGGACTGTCCAAGGCACATGGCAAGGTCACAAGGCTCACTTGCATATCAGTGTCCTAGAGATGAGAGCTGTGCTACTAGCATTGCAAGCTTTTCACGACTTTCTTCCTCTAGGGACGATAGCAATCCAATCGTTCAATATGTTCGTAATATGGTATCTAAACAAGCAAGGAGGAAACAAATCTTACTCCCTTTGTTGAGAGGCTGTTCGTGTTTGGCAGTGGGCGATATCTTCCCAGCGCTTTCTAGTAGCAACTCATATCCCAGGGACAACCAGTGTAATAGCCGACAAGCTCAGCAGGGCAATCTTGATGCCGCATGAGTGATCTCTGAATCAGAAAGTAGCGGAACAGATTTTCCGCAAATGGGGACAGCCTAGCTGCAATCTGTTTTCCAGTCCAATCATTGCCAAATGCAGCAGCTACTTCTCCCTTATCCCCCCTCTGGTGGAGTCAGCAAGAAATGCACTTGTTCACAATTGGCCTCCGGGACTTCTTTATGCATTTCCCCCCTTTCTGCTCATAACAAAAGTGATCCAGAAAGCAAAGTCCTTGGGAAGCAAAATGATTCTGATCACTCCTTACTGGCCTCATCAGATTTGGTTCCCTTTTCTTGGGCCTCATCTCCTAGGCGATCTGTGGACCCAGTTCCAGACCTCTTGACGCACATGTCGGGTCCCCTCACCCCTGCCTTCACACCCTCAACTTGACAGCATGGCTGCTCCACTTCCATCCCAAGTCAGGCTTCATGACTTTTCACCTGCAATGACCCATATCCTCACATTTTCCCACAAACCTTCCATGAGGAATTTATATGCTAGCAAATGGAGAAGATTTTCTATCTGGGCAAAAGAGAAAAATGTAGATCCTTACACAGCGTCCATCCCCTTGGTGTTAGAATTCCTAACCAAACTTTTCCATCAGGGATCAGCTGCTGCTACAATTAAAGTTCAGCTGGTAGCGATATCCAATTTTCATTTGGGACAACATGAGCCTAATCTGATGGCTCACAGATTGTGTAAAACTTTCCTTAAAGACACTACCATACTGAGACCTCCCTTTCAGGAACCTGTATCTCCTTGGGATCTAAATTTCATTCTGTCCAAACTTACTTCCCCACCTTTTGAACCCGCGCATTCATGTGAACTGAAGTTTCTGTCTTGGAAGAACATTTTTCTAGTAGCTATTAACATCCGCTAGAAGGGTGTCAGAGTTGCAAGCACTGTCAGTCAAACCTCCTTACTTGATTTTTCATAGAGATAGTTTCCCTTCATACAAACCCTTCCTTCATCCCCAAAGTTTGCTCTCAGTCTAATTTGAACCAAACTATCGAGCTGCCTCTATTTTTTCCTAATCATTCAAACAGTGCAGAATATAAATTTCATCAAGTTGATGTTCACAGACAGTTATGGTTCTCCCTACACAGAACTAAGGAATTTAGAAAATCAGACAAATTGTTTGTATCCTTTTCTGAAACCAGGATAGGTTTGCCAGTCTCTAAAGTAACTCTATCTAATTGGATTTCCAACTATATCTCTTTTATCTACTCTTCCAATGGAAAGAACCTTCCGTTTAAAATATAATGCTGATTCCACAAGATCCCTATCCACATCTGCTGCCTTTCAAGCCAGAGTTCCAATTGATAGCATTTGTGCAGCAGCAACTTGGGCTACCACTCATACCTTTATTACTCATTACAAACTGGATTTGACCTCAAGTGGTAGAGCCTCCTTTGGTTCCATGGTTCTTACGAATATATTCCTGTGAACCATCCGGGAAAATGGTGCTAGGGACGGTGTCTCATGTAAGAATGAAGGCGAGATAGGACTACAAAACATAAAGAAGTTATGTACTCACCATAACGCTCCATGTTTGAAGTCCATCTTGCCCTTCATTCTTATGAACCCACCCACCTACCCCCCCCCCCCGTCCATGTACCCGTGGGGGATCTCGAGATGGGATAGTATTGCCTTTGGTAAGGTGGAGACCTTTCATCTTTGTTGTTCCTTGTGGATAACCTTTCTATCACTTTTATAGTCAGCAGCAAACAATATCTGGGGATTCTTACTAGTGCACTATGGGATATCTACCTTGCCACTTGCCAAATAAGAGACTTTGAGCTTTGTAATCGGCCGAGTCAGAGCCGAGGATTGGCTCTGAACCCATATGTAAGAATGAATGACGAGATGGACTACAAACATGGAACTTCTTTTTTCTTATGAGAAAGTTGTAGATATCCAGTGAAGGAAGTCCTCAGCTATATTAAGGGTTTTAATTAGATTTCTATAAGTATACATAGTAAATGTTCTGTACATTAACAAATATGAGCTTCACACCTTCTGTAGCACTTCAGACAAATTTTCTTTATTAAGTACACACAGCTGGACAAAAAGAGCTTCTAATATCAAAAAATATTTATTAGAATATGTTAACATATATTAAAAATGTGTATTTAATATATTCTGATAAAATTGTTGTGCGACTATTATTGGCCCTTTTTCTTCAAATGTGTGGATTTTGTAGTCTTATTTATTTGGAGAATTCGAGTACAGTTGGTGAAGGATGTGTGTGGTTTAAAACTCTCCCCATTGTCTACTCTAAAGCTTCCTGCCATTAAGAAATGGTTTCTGATGACAGCCTGGTTATAAATTAGAAAATAATCAGTCATGCTTTATTGCTGCCTCCATAATTAAAACAAAAACATAGTTCTTAGTGTCTCATTCTTCTCATGTTGGCAATTATTTATTTTCAACTGTCTTTTCTAAGCTCAGTAAATGAACAGAACCATGACTAAATATTCACAGATACCCCTCTACTTGTGTATTCTCCATCCTAAATATTAATTAATAGCTTGATACTTTTCATTGTTGGTCATGGTAGCTAACCCTGCTACCCATCAATCTGTGCCTCAATGAACCTTAATAAATTGACTACTTTTGGTGTTTGACAGCCATATTTGTCTTTTTCTGTGTCTTCTCCAGCATTCTTCCTTTCCATAAAACACTTGCTTATCATATTTACATTTCAAAAGAAAATGTTTTTAGGTAAACCTCCAAACATTCTCAAGGATATTTCTATCCCTGTGCCCAGCCACTGGAATAATTGCTGTTATTCTACTATTATTGCAGCTACCTAAATGTTAAACCTCACCCTGCTTAAGGTCTTTTTCATATAGTGCTCTTTTTAATAAGCTCCAGGTCAGGTTGCATTGCATCATATCTCCTAGAATCATTGTTTTTCTTTTTTGACAGCAGTTAACTACACTTTCTTAGCCCCTGTTCTATTCTCATTGTCTCTATCTTCCCGGCCCCTAAGCTTTCCTTTTCATTTCTTCAGCAGATCCCAGCTCCATGGTCTTTATGACCAACTGAAATCCTGCCAGCCCAGGTAGCTTTTGTCTGCATGGCCTCCCCGCGGTCGAGTGTCGTTCGAAAGACATGCGTGAATGGGCGTGCCTTCATTGAAGGTTGGGCATCGGGCTGGCACCTCGGCACCATAAAAACCTACTGCCAATCATTAGCAGACCGGAGGGCCGCTGTGGCGACCCCTAACTGGGAAAAGCCGAAAGAAAAACAACAAACCGAAATGCTGCCAGCCCAGCTAGCTGGAATTTTGTAAATAATTCTATGTCATTTGTGAATATTAATATGATTCATATGCTTGTCTTACAAATTTAAGAGAACTATACGTTATCTGTATATTAAAATGAAATATAAATCTAAAATATAATCTGAAATAGAAGCAGCAGAAAGACAGAGACATATTGAAGCTGAGGAAAATGAGAAATTACAATGGCTGGAGACTGAGGAGAAGAAGAGGCAGAGGCAACATGAAAAGGAGATGCTGACTCTTCGCCAGAGTCATGGAGGTAATGGGGAAGGGAGTAACCAAACCCCAGAAGCAACAAAGGTTAGTAAATTTCTTCCACAGTTTACAGAGGGGGATAATTTTGGTAGCTTCATTCATATGCTTGAGAGGTTATGTAAACAGTATAACATTGACCAAGCTGTGGGTATGGTTCCTGATCCCCTTACTCCATGGTAAAGCTGTAACTGTTATTTCTAAACTATCTGATACTGATTGTTTAAATTATAATATTGTAAAAATCTGTTTGCTAGAATGTTTTAAGTTACTTGAAGCTTATAGTAAAAAGTTTTGTGAGCATAGACGCAAGGCAGATGAAAGTGTGTGTGAATATATTACTGAACTAAGCACTTACTTTCATAGATGGGTGAGTGGATGTCAGGTCACCACTTTTTGAAGGGCTGGCAGACCGTTTGGTGAGGGATCAAGCCCTTAGCACTTTGCCTGAGGACACGAGAATCTGGTTAGCTGATAGACAATGCAATACTGCAGAAGAGTTGGGGAAGAAGGGAGACCTATACCTAGCAAGCAGGGCATCACTGCACAGGAAAGGGACACCCAGTGCTGCTCATGGGTCTAAAGGAACCCATGGTGGGCATCCCAGACTGTCCCGACAAAGTCCGCCAGTAGCAGGGGAAGACACTAGTCCAGGTACATGCCCAGGACCAAGGGTTAAATGTTTTAAATGCAACCAGTTGGCCCATGTAGATGTCCATGGAGGCAAGATGGGGAACAAAAGGTGGGAGAGCCAGTAAGTGGGAATGACAAAATGCCAGCAGTAATTTGTCTTGAGACAACAAGGATACTAAACTACCACAAGGGGTTATATTCTATCTTAGTGGATGGGAAAGAGGCCACTGCTAAGAGAGAGACAGCTAACCATTGTGAAGCCTGTAATGGTTAAAGAGGAGCACTACTTGCTTGGACAGTCTACTCCAGTCAGAGCTTTAGGAGGGACCCCATTCCAAATACCTTTGACTAGGGTTCACCTTGACTGGGAGGGTGGAAAAGGAAGCCAGCAAGTAGATGTGTTTGAGGATATCACTGCAGATGTCCTGACAGGGAATGATCTTTATAATGTAGTACCATGTGTGCATGCAGTTACACGCAGTCAGGCTTGGACACTAGCATGTGGGTCTGGTAGCCTGGGGAGACCCTGACAGACCGCACACTTGCAGCCAGGACTAATGAGGTGGTTACTTTAGAGAGGGAGCTACCCTGTAGCAGTGAGACTGAAGGTGAGCCACAGCTTCTTGTGGGTGCTAATGTTCCCTTGGACAGAGTGACTGCAAGGGCAGAGGTGAGTAGTAGTAAGTACCCAGGCTGACAGTGAGGCACCACTGTCAGAGGATGCCAGACGTCCTGTGGATTGGGAGCTGGGAAGGGTTACTAAGAGAGAGCTGAGACAGGCTAAGCTCACAGACCCTACATTACAAGGCCTGAGGAAGGTAGCTAGTGAGGCACCTGATTCGCAAGGGAGGGGGAATCTGTATACTGGGACAAGGGGTTACTGTATAGAGTGGACCCCTGAGGGAGGGCTAGAGGGTGAGAGAATACAGCAGTTGGTAGTGCCCACAGCCTACCATCTGGCGCTTCTAGCCATAACCCATGATATTCACTTTGCAGATCATATGGGCATAAAACATACGAAGAGATGCATTATGCAGAACTTCTATTGGCCTGGAACTTCCAGATATGTAACAGGGCACTGCAGTACCTGTGAGCAGTGCCAAAAGGTATGCAAGGCAGGAGACAAGGTGAAAGCTCCTTTGATGCCCTTGCCTGTGATTGAGGAGCAATTACAGTAGGCAGCTATGGATATAGTGGAGCTTCTGAGTACCCCAAGTTCCACAGGGGGAAAAATGTATATCGTGGTGGTATTAGATTATGCTACCAGATACCCTGAGGGCAGTGGCCCTGTCCTATATTGAGGCAGAAAAGATGGCAAATGCTTTGTTAGAGATTTTTAGCAGGGTAGGTTTCCCAAAAGAAGTACTGACCGACAGAGGTGCCAATTTCATGTCAGACTTGCTGGCTTGTTTGTATAAGTACTGTGAGGTGAAGCACCTAAAGACCACCCCTACCATCCCCAGACTAATGGTCTTGTTGAGAGGTTAAACTCTACACTCAAGACGATGCTCCGGGCATTTGCAGACCAGTTTAAGAGGGACAAATATTTGCCTCATCTGTTTGCTTATAGAGAGGTGCCCAAGAATCCACAGGTTTTTCATCCTTTAAGTTGTTGTATGGGCATAGGGTGAGGGGACCTCTAGTTTGATTCAAGATGAGTGGAAAGGGTGAGTGTGAATCCCACAAGGAGTCTATTGTGGCATATGTCCTAAACCTCAGGTCAAGGCTCAGGGAACTCATGGGCTTGGCCCAGGTGAACCTGGCAGAAGCACAACAGCAGAAAAAGGACTGGTATGACAGGAATGCTGAAGGTAGAGAGTATGCTGTAGGGCAGCAGGTAATGGTTCTAATTCCTGTCAGACACAACAAGCTGCAGGCAGCTTGGGATGGAGCTTACAAATTGGTAAGGAAGGCCAGTGATGTTAACTACATGGTAGAACTGCTAGGCAGGAGGCAGGGGCACAAATTGTACCATATTAACATGATGAAATCTTACCATGATATGGAGGCCCTTGTGCTTAGTATTTGCAGTACAAGGCAGGAGTCTGAGGGAGATCTATGGTTGCAGGGAGCCATCCATCCAAATCCCAAATTATTATGGTGGTCTAGGGGTGCAGGCATATGATGGGACAGTGCAACACTGTAGTGGGGTCAGCAATGCCAAAGCAGCTGGAATCTCAAGATGGAATGGGTACGGTATCTCCAGATAGTCAACCCTCTCAAGCAACATTTCTCAAGGGTCACTTGAAAAACTAGCTTGCTTTTTCAGGGGGGGGGGGGGAGTGTGACAAACCGAAATGCTGCCAGCCCACGTATCTGGAATTTTGTAAATTAGTGTGACAAACCGAAATGCTGCCAGCCCATGTAGCTGGAATTTTGTAAATAATTCTATGTCATTTGTGAATATTAATATGATTCATATGCTTGTCTTACAAATGCAAGATAACTATATGTTATGTGTATATTAAACTACTGGTGCAGAAGTCTGTGTTGAACAGGGTTTGTACAGTACTGAGCTTCAAGAATGTGTCCACAGTGTACCCTACTGGAAAAGAACAGAAGTGTATATAAACTATATACCTGTGCAAATGTATGTATTAATAGTAGAAGCTGGAACATACAGAGTTAAGTTGCAAAACTTCAAGAAAATAAGTTGAAATTAAAGTGTTTTATGATTGTGTTATCTCTCAGTTTCAGTTCAATAGCAGACACAATGTCTAGAGCTAGAAGTTTTTATATTGTCTTGAAACAGAAATAATTACTAGATTTCAAATATTAAAGCATTTTATTATTTTATGACTTCCAAGTTCTACAAACTTCTGAGAGATAGGTACTTCTCACACAGAGATGTTAAAATTCTATTAGTTTCTGTTTTATCCTGTGAACTGAAGTCAGGTGACAAAAAGTGATGTCATCCAGGCTAACCCAGCAGTAATGTCTGATATTAATTTAAGAACTCTCTCAGAAAGAGACCGTGTATTTTGAATCTTGTCTTGGACCTAGAAACATCCACAAGCACTTCTGACTGCATGTTGTCTGTAAGTAAGACTTAGGCCATAGTATCTCTCTTAGATGTAGATAGGAGTATAGTAAAGATTAGTTTAGATGTTTTATATATTTATCTAAGACTGTCCTGCATTGTTGTTTTAAAATATTTCCTGTGATTTTGAACTCTGAAGTAACTTTGTTTGTTTTGTGAGTATTGTCTTTTTCTTTTATTATTTATTATTAAATATATTTAAACCTATCTTCGTGGCTGATATTTGTGAGACATAGTTAAGCTCTTAGAGTATATGCATATGTATTTGGTGACATTGTGCAGGCCACTCCTAAATAGCCTTGCTTGTCAGACTACCATTTGGATTAATAGTAACATTGCATAGTAGGATCGGATACCCTTTGTAAGGGCCTTATAGTAGCTGATAAGTAGGGTGGCTTGTGGAAATTGGTACTATCTTATAATCTGGGCAGAAGGAGGCATAGCTAGTAAACCTGTGCCAGCTGTTACCAGGTGTGTGTGTGTGTGTGTGTGTGTGTTTGTATATCAATCAGATCTCAAAGTATGTGTGTGTGTCAGCTACTTGGACAGGGACATGAAGCACTGGTTGGACAGAGAGAGTGCTGGAAGTCTTAGCTTGGCCACTCGGCTGAGATCTCAACCCTATAGCTGTGCCAGTGGGAAGTCGTCTTGAGGATCTGGAGAAAGAGGGAGAAATCAGCCCCAGACTGTGACTGTAATCTCTGAGTGCCCTTAAGGGAAATTGTACTTTACTATTTGTGTACTTGTCATCCTCCCATTGTGTACATCCTTCACAGTTGCCAGTGGTGAGGATTGAGGCTCCTTGATTACTGGGCGAGTGCAGGGACATCACAGTCTTCTTCTTCTTTGTCTACCCTCTTCCTTGCCTATTGAATGTCTTCATCATGCACATGCTAAGGCTGCAATGGCTCTGAACATTTCAGACTGAGTTTTGCTTTAATAGATGCTTTGCCCTGTGGCAGTGCCCTTGACTGTACTCTGAACTCCTCATTTTCATATGCCTTGTATTTATAAATTACTCTGAAGTTTTGCATCTGCTACGATGTACACAACTGAACACAATGGTCAGAATTCATAAAAATATATACTGCTGCACAAAATACATCTACTTTATGAAACTGAGTAACATGGCAATATGCTCGGCTGGTCTATACTTGTACGTAGTCGCACATTATAACACTGAGAGCCATGGAATAACATTAAAGAGTAATATAAGAATGCATATTATACAATGACTCCCTATTATTATTTGAAAACATGCACGCTGATTGGTCCAGCCCAACCAGCGTGCCCATTGTAAATCCCACAATATCTTCTTTCAGCTGCTCCCGTTAGGTTTCGCCACAGCGGATCATCTGTTTCCATTTCTTCCTGTCCTCTGCATCTTGCTCTGTCACACCAACCACCTGCATGTCCTCTCTCACCACATCCATAAACCTTATCTTAGGCCTTCCTCTTTTCCTATTACCTGGCAGCTTCATCCTTAGCATCTTTTTCCCAATATACTCTGCATCCCTTCTAAGCGCATGTCCAAACCAACGTAATCTTGCCTCTGGCTTTGTCTCCAAACCTTCCAACCTGGGCTGACCCTCTAATATACTTATTCCTAATCCTGTCCACCCTCATCACACCCAGTGCAAATCTTAACATCTTTAACTCTGCCACGTCCAGCTCTGACTCCTGCCTTTTTGTCAGTGCCACTGTCTCCAACCCATATAACATAGCTGGTCTCACTACCCTCTTGTAGACCTTCCCTTTCACTCTTATTGGTACTCGTCTGTCACAAATCACTCCTGACACTCCTCCACCCACTCCATTATGCCTGTACTGTCTTCTTCACCTCTCTTCCACACTCACCATTACTCTGAACTGTTGATCCCAAGTATTTAAACTCATCCACCTTCACCACCTCTACTCCCTGCATCCTCACCATTCCTCTATCCTCCCTTTCATTCACACACATATATTATGTCTTAGTCCTGCTGACATTCATTCTTGTTCTCTCTAGAGCATATCTCCACCTCTCCAGGGTCATCTACACCTGAAACCTACTCTCACTACAGAGCACAATGTCATCTGCAAACATCATAGTCCATGGGGTAAATAATCCCACAATATACCAACGGAAAAAGGTCCGGTCACCCAGACTTTTTTCCGTTGGTATAAAGTGCCCCAAAGCCTTTTTTTCTTTTCTTTTTTTTTTTTTTTTTTTTTTACAATTGAAAAAAAAAGAGAAAACGGAGCAACAGAGACTTTCTTTTCTCCATTGCTTCAGTTTCAAACCATTGATGGTATGCATGGGAAAGCAAGTCCCATATGCATGCACAGTACATCAGAATGAAGAAACATTATACCACAACCGGCGGAAGAACAGTAATCTGCCATTATACAAAGACATTATTTAAGAAAAGTAGGAATTTTTTTCTTAAATGTCATTGTATAATAGCAATAATCGACTCCGTGGTTGTGGTATATTGAAGATTTAACCACGGTTGATTTTGTTTAATCACTCGGGCTTTTCCCTCGTGATTAAACCACACCAACCATGGGTAAATCTTCAATATACCACACCACGTCGTCAGTTATTGCTTTATTATGATGTCACTGACCAGCTCATGATTTCTGATGAATTTAAAGTAATACAATGCCTACTATAATGATAAGTGGAGTGCTCTAATTGTATGACACATAGGAGTGGACAACATACCTGTCAATATCTCAGCAAAATAATTCTAGGCATAACCAAATATAATGGGAGACAAATACCCTAATCAGGGACAGATTTTAAATATTGTTTTTATAAACAAAGGCTCTAATCAGGGACAGATTTTAAATATTGTTCTTATAAACTTAGAAAGTTGCTAAAATAATTTTGCATAGGCATGTGTTTTCTGAAGGATATGAAGTTGAGAACTCAAATGTTCGTCATTATTTAGTGACTTCAGTCATCAATGATTTGTCAGGATACTACAAATTTTATAAGGAACAGACCAACAATATGAGGCAAAAATCTAAACATTCTGTGAAATTTTGGACAGATGAGTGGTATGGTGCATAGTAACTGAAGTATGGATGACATACAGTGGCTGGCAGTGGCAGACAGAAAGCACATCATAGGTTTAGGCGCTGCACACAGAAATAACCTGTGCCAGTGAAATAATTTATTCATGACACATTTCCCTATTATTCTCACCAGTCAACAGTTCCTTGACCATTACAGGGTAGGTAGCCTGGCATAATTAACTTTTATAGGTTCATAAGTAGGTACTAGGCTTTTAGCCCTAGGGCCTATATAAGCCTAGCCAAAAAGGTACCCTGGCTTTCGCCACCCAGTAAAATTATTTTCCTGTGCCCCTGTCGAGCAGAGCCACAGAAGTGATCCCTGGGGTGAATTTCCTATTTCCCATCCAATCATCAAGATTTTTCTTGGAGTGCTCATGAGCTCTGTTTGACATAGATAGGTAGTCTGTTCCAGAGTTTGGGAAGTCTCTGGGACAGGAATCTATCCCTCCAGAATGTTCTGTTTATTGTGGTGAAAGGTTTAGGTCCCTAGAGCATGCAGCTCGGAGGGATTGGGATTTCTTTAAGTGGCGCATGTCCAACAGATCTGGGTTTGACATAGCTTTGTATGTTAGGCAGAGATCGCCTCTGAGTAGGCGATATGCGACAGAGTAAAGCTGGAGTTTTTTGAGACTGTCTGTGTAGGACATCTGTTTGAGGCCAGTAATCCTCTTTGTGAGGTATTTCTGTGGCATTTCCAGTTGTTGTAGATGTCTTGTGAGATACATTCCAAAAGGGGCATTGTACTCTATAATGGGTCTAAAGAGTGATGAGTAGAGGGGAACAGTGACCTCTTTTTTTCTGGATGAGAAACCTTTTGTGATGAAGTGAGCCATATAGAAGGATTCCGTGACCACTGTGGCGATGTGATTATCAAAGGAGAGACTACTGTCCACCTGTGTCCCAAGGTCTCTTATCACACTTTCGGTGTTAAGTAGACCACCACTTATGTGGTAGTTCATGGGTACAGAGTTTCTACCAAAGGGAATGACAATACACTTTTTGGCATTGAACTTCAGCCCATGGCTTTAACACTAGGAATCTGTCTCAGTGAGGCCCTTTTGTAGTATGTCCACATCGTTAGGAGTTTGGATTATGGCTCCTAGTTTGCAGTCATCTGCAAACTTTGTTAGCCAAAGACCTTCTGTGTTAGCCTGTACTTCAGAGAAGTAGATACCAAACAGGAGAGGACCCAGGACTGAACCCTATGGTACTCCACTTGTCAGTGGTCTGAAGTTGAATTTGGAGTCTGCTACTTTCAGAGTGTGAGTTCTGTCCATGAGCCAGTTGTGCCATCTTGTGACATAGGGATTTATACCTAGTTTAGTGAGCTTATCTATAATTCCAGAGTGGGGGATGGTGTTGAAAGCCTTGGCGAGATCTAGATAAGCTGTGTGAACCACCTTACCCTCATCCATGGCTTTGGTGACTGCTTCAAAGAAGTCAGTCAGGTTTAGGAGACATGATCTGCCTTTTACAAACCAGAACTGGGTAGGGTCCAGAGTTTGGAGATTACCAATGTCTTTGTTTATGAGTTCCATGCTGATACGTTCCATGGCCTTGCAGACCAGGCTCGTCAGGCTAAAGGGGTGGTAGTTCCCTGGGTCCGTCGTGGCTCCTCCTTTGTGGAGTGGTATAACCGTTGCGGTGCGCCATTCATTGGGCAAAAAGCCTGGGGTGAGGCTATGGTTGAACATGGTACTTAGGTAGGATGTCAGTTCATTCTGTAGTTCATGTAGAATGCAGCCTGGGATATTGTCAGGTCCCATGGATGCTGTGTTCTTGGCTTTGGAGAGTGTGTTTTTTTACCTGTGCAGCCGTGATTACAGGAACTTTTTACCTGTGCAGCCGTGATTACAGGAACTTTGCATTCTTCCGGTATAGAGATGGGCCCTCTAGGGGTTGAGAGGGGGGTAAAGTTAGCACTGAACCTGTCTGCCAGGATGTTGGCAATATCAGTTGGTTCTGTATATTTAGTGCCATTGTGCTGTAACTCAGAGCAGATCTGAGTGTTGCCATTGAGATTCTTGACATAGCTATAGAATGCTTTGTGGTTGTCTTTAGAGTCAGTGGCAATTTTGTTTTTGTAGCTAGCTTTGGAGGATTTTATGATGGATCAAAGCTTCTTACTGAGGTTGACCAGGGAGTTCCTCCAGTCATGGGATTTTACTCTTTTTTGCAACAGTTTCTTTCTTCTGTTGTAGAGTTTGTTTTTGGCAGAGGACCACCAGATTGGCTTCCTTTTTTTTGGAGGATAGCATCTTGGTTCTATTAGGGATAGCATGATCCATGCACTCGTGTAAGTGCTTATAAAGTGCATGTGTGTAGGATTCAGCAGTCGTACCACTATTGTCTATCTGCATGGGTGTCATGAAGTTTGCCACTTCTGTCTTAAGAAGTGTGAAGTTGGCTTTGGAGAAGTTTTTTATGGTGGTTTCCCTAATCGGGGGTGGGGGCAGGATGTGGATGGCTAGGGTGATTAGCTTGTGTTCGGATCTGACCAAAAAGGAATTGACTTATGGTGTGGAACACCGGTTGCCCATGTCGGTAATGACCAGGTCTAAGATATTGCTGCCATTGGTGGGGGTGTGAATAAGGTGATCCAAGGCGTTGGAATTTATGAATTCCAGAAAACGTTGAGCAACAGAGTTGGTACATGAGTAGTTTTCCCAGTTAATGGTGGGGTAGTTGAAATCGCCCATTATTAGGGTGTTGGGTTGTACCCTAATACTTTCCAGTGTATCAAGAAATGAGGAGTGGGAATCCTGGGGCATGGTGGGGGGTCTGTAGCAAGCTACAATTTGGATTGCGGTCTTGCCCAGAGTTAGTTGCACTTGGATAATCTCGGATGCATTATGCTGTGCAACTAGCCTAGAGGTGTGGATATCCTTAATGAATATGGACATGCCTCCACTTTTAGTGCTTCATTCCGTGTTAGGTGGCCAAAAGGTGTGGTATGAATTATAGCCTGGTAACGCAGGGGTGCTCTCTGGAGCTTTGAACCAGGTCTCTGTCACTGCACAGATGTCTATGTTCTCCAATTTAAGGAGTGCCTCGAGTGAGTGCATTTTGAGGTTTAGACTTCTAGCATTGAGTAGCATTACCCTCAGATTTTGCTTGCTTGTTTGTAACTGTTATGGTGGTGAATTTGTCATTTGAACCTTGCCTAAAAAAGGCACTATAGGGGTGGCAAGAACCTTAGCCAGTATCCGGAATCCCAAGGGCGATAGGTGCAGGCCATCTCTGGCAAAGCATCATGGTCTGTCAATCATGTCGTCCCAGGCAGTCAAATACTGGATCTCCTTAGAATGACACTGGAAGCTTAGCCAATTGTTGAAGTCAATCATTTTGTCCTTGTACTGTGGTATTCTGGGTGATGGCAGGATGCTACTCACGGCTAGGGTCATACCTGTCTGGGTTACAAGATCGGAGAGCTCCTCCATGTCTCTTTTCATGTAGTCCAGGGAGGTACGTCTCAGGTCATTCACACCAACATGGACAATGACAGTGTCATATATGTACTTGTTGTGGAGTGACCTGAGTGCGTCCATTATATGGCAGATCCTGGCACCTGACAGGCAGCTGACAGTAACTTTTTCCTTGTTTAACCTGGTGAGTGGAACATCAGTGTGCCTGACTATAGAGTCACCTATGACTAGAGTTTTGGGTACTTTGTTATGCCTTATGGGCTGTGGTTGAGTGGCACACTGAGTTTGTGGGCTGTGTGTCATTTGGGTTGTGTTGGGGGGGTGGAGTTTGCTTGCGTTTCTGCTTTGGAGGTCCCTGATACTTGGGCAGGTTTTTATTGAGAGCCTTCGCGAATGTAGGTGTGTGTTTTGTGTTGCTATGTGTGTGTGTTTTGGTGGTGTAGGTTTTGAAGCACTATGTGATGAGTGTGGTGTGGTGCAAGTGTTTACCTTCTCCTCTTGACTGTCTAGTCCAGTCTTGGGTGAAGAGAGCTTTGCTTCCAGTTTGGCTATATAAGTGCATCTCTCACAGGTTGTAGTGTTGGGTGGTAGGAGGAGAGGGTTGTCTGTGTACATGAGGCAAAATTGCTGCATTGCCCCAAGATGCCCAGATTCATCAGGTAGACAGGAGAAATCACCGAAAGCTGACCCTTAGACATGTCTGGATAGGTGCTTATTTATTAAGTATTAAAAGCTGCTTTCCCCTAGATAAGTGAGGAAAGTTGAGTGCCGTAGTAATTTGCAGCTTACTTAGTGCTTACAACGAGTTCTGAACAAGTGCTCAGTTCAAAGAAACAGATTTGAGTGCTGAAACTAAAAAACTGGCTAGTTCTAAGAAATAAAATTAAGGTAGAAGGCTTCCCTCCAGCACAGCAAGGCTTGCGGGCTCAGAAGCCTACAAACAGTCTAGACCTTACAGGAAAGGAAGAAACAAGCTTATTTTTTTTTCTTTCCCAGATGCTCTCTTTGTACACAGTAGGAATGCCTGAAATCAGAATATGATCTCACTGCACTCAGTTGAGTGAGCAAATGAGATGGGCCCAGAAGGAGTATCCAAACACAAATTTATAAGAGGGACGGGCAGTTTCAAAGCCACCAAGATTAACACCAAAACAAAACCAGGGAGGGTGTGTGGGGAACTAACTGAAAAAAAAGAGTCAAAATTTCCAGTTCAGTTAATATTCAATGCAACACAAATAAATCAATTAAAATGCTGTATTATTTGAAAAAAGTGCAGATAAAAGGTACTTAAATTATCTTATATGTCCAGTTGACTACAGCTAGATCTTTGCCGACCAAAGCTCAGGTTTTAAGCAGAAAATATTCCAAAATGTGCCACTTAAATAGGCAGTAACAGAATATCAATGAATGACACTACCCCTGACTGCAATTACTGTCTATGCAGGAATTGTAACAGGCAATAAAATCTAGCAGCCACTAACTGAAAAAACAGAGTCAAAACTTCCAGTTCAGTTAATATTCCTCAGCCCTTTCACAACTGCTCTGCTCTCCTGCACCACCTAAATAATGTGTGCTCTCCCTAACCCTAATGCTGCCCCTTGCCCAACCCTAACCTTACACATTAATGTCATTAAAACCTTCCTATAATGCTATCGTTACACTAGAGAGACTCAAACACATAAGCATTCACTAGCAAGCACAAACAACACTACATCTATCCCCTAATTTTAACCTTACCCTAAAATACACAAACACACAACACTCATCCTTCACTCATTCCCAACCCTAGCCCTAACTCACACACACACACATACATGGTCTCTCCCCTCCAACTCCACTTACCTGTATTGAAATTCCATTCCATCGACATATTAACCATTCAGCCATCCATACTGCCGACAGTAAATCACACCCCTGTGTTTGTCAGACAAACGTACATTCGGTAAAATGCAGGGGAACCATATACATATATATATATATATATATATATATATATATATATATAGGATCCATACTAATGCACAAACGGCAGTTTCACAGAAAGTGAAACCGCTGATCATACATTCGTGAAAGTATGATAAGATATATGGAAAATCAGGCTGGAATGGCTGTTGCTGAAATCGTAGTACAGTGGGGATGAGGGAATATTCCCTTTTCCCCACTGTAGTGCGATTTCTGAGTGAGAATATAAAAGTGGGTTTTTATAACGTTTTTTATAAAACGTTAGTTATGTGTTTTTTTTTTTTTTTGGTGTTTATTTTGGGGACTTTAGTGAAAGTGCTTTTTTGGTTAAAAGCGCTTTCGCTAAAGTATGTTCGGTGAATGTGGATTCAGACTGTTGAACTTTCGTTCACTGGTCCTAGACCCATATATATATATATATATATATATATATATATATATATATATATAGATATATATATATAGATATATATATATATATAATCAAATGCTGATGTCTATTTTGTTAACACAGTTTGGTCAACAAAACAGATTGTTGATAGGTGTAGAAGATCAACAGTCCCTGGGACTGGGAATATGCCCCTTCCCGTGGGACTGTGCAGTCTTGATGTTAATAATAATAATTAGTAGGGGCGGGGGAGCAGAGGCATCTGCAAAAAAGATTTAAAATTTGCAAGCTCTGAGATTGTGCTCAGAGCATGTGTGATGCAGTGCTGATATTCTATATTTCGATTGTTAGATGACATTGTTAGCAACATTGACATTTGGAAGTTTCAGTTTTTTTAAGTACTCCTCTCTGTCTCTCTCTGGATATGGATTCACTTTAGAAAATCGAAAGCCCATAACACTGAAATTCAAAACACTGAAAACTCAAAACATTGAATCCCATAACACTGAAAAAACATAGGAAACCAACATATAATATATGCCAGCACAACTACATACAGAAACAATTAAAAAAACAAACAATATTACACTTCTCCAAATATAAACAGGGGGGCAAGGACCCCTGCACCTCCCATGTGGGGGGCTGCACGCCTCACATTCCCTGCTAGTTAAATATATCAACTATATCAAACTCTTATATTTGAAGATGTGTAATATGGTTTGTTTGTTATTTGTTTCTTTATGTAGTTGTGCTGGAATATAGTACATGTTGCTTTCCTATTTTTTTTAATGTTATGCGATTCAATGCTTTGAGTTTTCAGTGTTTTGAGTTTTCAAGATTTTGTTCTCAAATGTTCTGAATTTCAATGTTATGGGCTTTCAGTTTTCTAAAGTGAACTCCTCTGTGTGTGTGTGCATATATATATATATATATATATATATATATATATATACACACACACACACACACACACACACACACACACACACACACAGATTTATATACACGCGGGTGTGTGTGTGTGTGTGTGTGAGACTGGGTATTTTAGCTCACACTTTGGGGCTTGCCCATAGTGGCAACTGTCCAAGCTATAGCTCTGGTATGCAGTAGCAATCTGATGTCTGATTTTAGAACAAGCACAGTAAAAGTCTTCAAACTGAAACTACAGTTTAGATCTTGGACTGGCACACTGTTTATATTTTTACCGCAGTTTTGTTAATGAGGTATACTTTCTTTGGTCCCAAGACCTTTTCTTGGTGAGACCTATGGAACAGCATAAGATTTTCAGTGGGTTTAGTTTTACAGTAATGGAGGTAATTGATATACAGATACACGGTGCTGCAGAGTTATTACAAAAGATGTCTGTAAGTTGCAGACATGCTGGGCAAAATAACCTTCTTCTTTTGGTACTTTATCTCCTTACAATACTTAACAGACCCAAAAGGAATTGTTGTGATGCATATTGATGGACAGTAGCTGAAGACTTTTGTGCCAAGGTGAAGTAATAAGTCACTGTCATTCAGAAAGTAATATCAGGAGGGTCCAGAGTTAATGAAGCGTGAACTGGACTGATGCATATATGGGGAAGATTATACACATGCCTTTTAATAGCAAACTGTAATCAAACAATTAATTTTGCTATAACAAAATCTATTTGAGTGACTAAAAAGAAAAACAATGTTAGTAGAATTTAGCCACAGAGTGTATGGCAGTAGTACATTTAAACATTACAGAACTGTATTTTGGGATACATTAATATGCACTTTTTCAAGTGCAGTGCGTCTGATTAGCTGTCATACTCTTTCCTCACAGCATGGTGGTGCTACTACCTTTAGCAACAACTAGCAGATGTGCTGAAATTGTCATTCCTCTTTTCTGTCATGTAAAACACTGTCAAAAAGCACTCTGTTATTGATATTAGTCAATGCTTGTTCTAGTTTACCACATCTGTTTAATCTGACAGTTGCAGCAGTATTCTGACTACAGTACTGTAGGGGGCACTGCAAATAAACAACACCATTTAAGGACCATTAATTTCATGGGAAATAAATTGTACTGCCCTTGTACTCAGAGTTTGAGTTATGCACAGTGTCAAAGCAGAAAATGTCTCTCTTCATCTCCCGTCCCCTTAGATGTTCACTGTCTGTTTTCTCTCTTTAGAGACATTGATCTCCACCAACTGCCTCCATCCAGTCCCTGTTTAAATAACATGCGGGTATTTACTTACTCATGTTTGAGGTTTACTGGTGCTTTGATATTCCACACAATGAATAAATAACCTTTCAGTTAAAGCATATTTTGACAGTTATTTATTTCTTTTGACAGACAGACAGTAGAATGCCATGCTCTTTAAAGGAGATTATTTTGTCTGCATTATTTTCACTCATGTTTTACATCAGAACAAGATCAGATTATTATGTTCACAAATCTCTGACTGAAAAACTGTAAATATTGTTGTGATTATTTTACAAATTGAAAATCCAATAAAACAAAAAAAAAAACAAGATGGGATAAGCTGAGAAAAATGACAAGACCATACTGAGAGAGTGAATGCGAGAGATGAAACAGAGCAATATAGGCAATAGTGCTGCTGGTCCCTGGGGAGGAGTAACAACTGATGCAGTGTTGGCTGCTGTAGAAATATAAATCTGATCATATATTCATAGGCACAAAATGCACAAGCCTCGAGGACAGAGAGGAACAGTTAGATAAATTAAAGTGGCCATATAGATGAGACGTGATGCAAGAACAGTCTGTGATATACCAAACACACTGAGTTACTTTAATGTAGCTACAATTTCCTACAGATAATGTTTTATTTATTTATGTATTATTTGTTTGATGAGTAAGTGGACTGGTGTATTGACCCTTTTCAGCAGCAGCACAAATTGTATTAGACAATTTGTGAGTCTTAGCTATATTTATTTATATTCTGTTTTTCTCTGTAGAGCAGTGATTTCCATAGACTCAGCCCTCAGCCAGAGAGCAGTGTTTGGTTAAGTGACTTGCTCAAAGTCACACAGTTAGGGAATGCAGGTTGAGAGAATCAAACCTTGCACTACTGGATCACAGGAAACAGATCGTTAACAGCTCCTTAATCCTCTAAGCCATTTTCCAGACCATCATCATAAAAAAAGAGAGTAGTACTTATATGGACAGTGCTGTGGACACCAAAGTTAAAGGTCCCCAATATATAGCTGGCATGTAGGGCAGTTCTCTTTGAATGTAAGTATGGATGCAAACCCTGCAGCTTATAGTATGTTACAGTTTAGTAAGACTGTATTTTTGTCTTAAGACTAGGTACCTCAGGGATGGCTTTGATAGTGAGTGAGGATAAGGTGATATCCCATGTGGAAATAGAGGTATAGTGTCGCCAAAGCTAAAACTTATCACAGGGAAAGCATCAGACCTCTGTAGTATGCAATTTAGCAATATAAATGAGTTGTGGTTAGAAGAAACAGTAATAGATCTTAGAAAGGTGATGCAAAGCATAAAACAAAGGCAAAATATATGTAAGTTTTGGTATTTTTACCTTAAATTTTACTATATATTGCTCATTAAAATTGTGCCTTATGATGGATGGGCAGTCCAAATACTCCAAAAGGAAAGTTAACCTAATAGCAGAAGTATGTTTGAGGCATAAAAACAATCACTCATGAGCTGGAACAATCAAATGTTGCATTAAAAAACTTCAAAAATGGAGTTAAAAGAGTGAATAACTGTCAACATTACAAGGTTGCATTTGTTTATTTTTACTGCATTTTCATACATTTACTAGTTAATTTTAGCATACTATTTTGTAACATTATTTTATGAACAAAAGGAAGAGGAACAGAAGGCAGAATATTTATTTCCTTCAAACAAGTTAGTATATCACTTGGAAGATGATTGCTGCAGTAGTCTATCTAGCAAGTTTACCAGTACCTTAAATGTTCTTTCTTACAGGTTTATAGATTACTATGATAACGGCTTAAGGGCCCTTACAAGCCTAGCCAACATAACCCAGTTTTACCCAATATGTGGCCCCTAGGGGCAAGAGGATGGCATGGATTTGTGCCTGTGCATTAAGTATCTTACAGGTTGCCCTTGTCCATAAGGGACATAGGCACTACCCCAGGTGTGAATTTGCGATTCCCCATCCATTGAGCCAAATTACATTTGAAGAGGCCCAGGAAAGGGCTCTGCTTAATGTGAATAGGAAGCCATTTCAAAGAAGGGGCAATCCCTGAGACACATATCTATCTCTCCAGCATCTTTTATTTAAATTGCTGATTAAGTTTAGATCCCTAGATCGGGTGACGCTAGTGCTGTTTGACTTGAAGATGTGTAGCAGCTCTATCAGGGCTGGATTTGTGAGTGCCTTGTAGGTCAGGCATAGGTCGCCCCTTAATAGTCAGTAGGAGACAGAGTAAAGGGATAGGGCTTTTAGTCCATCCACATAGTTCATGTTGTTTACACCCTGTATTTTCTTTGTGAGGATCCTCTGAGATCATCCAGAAAAATGGAGGTCATTGTCCCTCTGTACTCATCCCTCATTAGACCCATTATAGAGTATAATGCCTCATTTGGTATGTACCTCACGAGACATCTGCAACAGCTGGAAAGGCCACAGAAATACCTCACTAAAAGAATCACAGGCCTAAAGCAGATGCCATATGCTGACCGTCTAAAAAAAACTCCAGCTATACTCTGTGGCATATCGTCTACTCAGAGGTGATCTCTGCTTCACATACAAGGCCATGTCAAACCCTGATCTGTTGGACATGCTCCACTTAAAGAAATCCCAATCTCTCAGAGCTACACACTCCAGGGATCTAAACCTTGTCATCACAATGAACAAAACATGCTGGAGGGATAGGTTCCTGACCCAGAGACTCCCCATACTCTGGAATTGACTGCCCATGCATGTCAAGCAGAGCGCCTCCTTGGCCCTCTTCAAAAGGAACCTTGATGATTGGATGGGAGATAGGAAATTCACCCTGGGGATCATGTCAGTCGCCCTGCTAGACAGGGGTCCAGAGAAGTAAATATTGTGGGAAGAAATATCTAGGGAATTGTTATGGCTAGGCTTGTATAGGCCCTAGGGCCAATAGCATAGTACCAACCTATGAGGTCACTTAAGCTGCTGTATGTGCCTAGTCAAGTAAATGCCAAATGGTGCATTGTGCATTGTACTCCATTATTGGTCTAATGAGGGCTGAGTACAGCAGGACTATAATTTCCTTGGATCTGGATGTCATACCTTTACTTATAAGTTGTGCCGCATAAAAGGACTTTCTCACCACTGTGGCCACATGGTGATCAAAGTTTAGGATACTATGTGTGTACCTAGACCTCTCACCTCTGAGTCTACTCTTAGGTTGTGCTATTGATGTAATTTGCAGGGGTATTTGACTTCCCAAAGGGTATGACAATGCATTTTTTCACATTTAGTTTTAGGTCATGGTTCCAGCATCAATCATTTGTCTAATCTAGACCCTCCTGAAGGATATCTACATCACTGTGGGATTCAGTGATTGCCCCCAGCTTGCAGTCATCCAGAGACCTTCCATATTAGTCTTGACTTCAGAGGACTATATTCCAAACAGGAGCAGTCCCATCACTGAGCCCTGTGGCACACCACTAATAACTGGCCTCTTGCTGGATCTGGATTACCCACTTTAACCACATGTCCTGTTAGTGAGCCAATTGGCTATCCATTTGGTGACATAGGGCTTTATGCCCATTTCTATAAGTTTATTTTTAAAACCTGAGTGAAGAACTGTATCAATTGCCTTGGTCAGGTCAAGGTAGGTGGTATGTACTGTTTTACCATTATCTATCGCCTTAGTGACTTTCTCAAAGAAATCCACCAGATTCACTAGGGATGACCTGCCCTTGACAAAGCCGAATTGGGTTGGGTCCAGTGTTAGGAGGTTTCCTATGTCATTATTTATGAGGTTCACGATTACGCTTTCCATGCCCTTACATATAAGACCAGTCAACTTGTAGATCTGTAATTTCCCAGGTCAGTAGAGGGTACCACTTTATGCAGAGGGATGACTCTTGCTGTCCTCCACTCTACTGAGACAAAGCCAGTCTGGAAGCTGTAGTTAAATGAAGATCCCAATGGGCCTGATAAGTCCTGATTTAAGTTGTTTAAGAGGCAACCTGGTATATTGTCAGGCCCCACTGAAGCCATGTTTTTAGATTTAGTGGCAACATGTTCTTTTGTGATAATTCGTAGTGGAGTGGTGGAGGGATTTCATGGGGGAGAACTGGGGGTGATGGGGAGGTGAAAGCTGAGCTGAATTTATCAGCTAGCAAATTTGTTATATCTTCTGGCTGAGTATAGGTGATGCCATCTATAACTAATTCTGCATATTGTTGGGTGCTGCCCTTAAGCTTGTGAAAATAATTGAAAAATGCCTTATGGTTATCCTTAGCTTTGGAGACTATTTTTGCCTCAAAGTCTGCTTTCAGAGACTTGCCTAGTACCTGATTCACTCGTTTAGACTAATAATGGACTTTTTGCTCTGTTGTGCACATTCCCTCTTACTTTTCAACAGGATTTTCTTCCTTTTGCTGTGCAGCTTGCCTTTGCATAGGTTTCTGTGTTTTCTGGACTTGGAGGAGTTTGGGAACTAGTTATGCCGTCCCTTAATAAGAGGTAATTTACCTTAGAGAAGTTCTTGGGTTAGTTGGGGAGGACTAGTTTTACCTTCATTTCAAGTGAAGCTGCTTTGTGATCTGATCTTACCAGAGAGGAATTACACTAGGGGGTGCAGCACTCTCCCATATTTGTACCAGATCTAGAATACTTGATCCCCTAGTGGGTGCACAGACTAGGTGCTGCAGGGGAATTGAATTTACAAAGTCAAGAAATCTTTGGGCCTGCATATTAGTGGTCATGTATGCCTCCAATTAATGGAGAGGTAGTTAAAATCACCCATGAGTATGGTATCGGGCTGGATGGTGAGTGATTCTAGTAACTTTATGTATGATGTATGGGTTTCCTGGTTCATGATGGGGGACCTGTAGCTAGCAAGAATATGGTAATGGATTTTTCCCATGGTTAGTTGGACATAGAGTAGCTCAAGCATGTCATATTGTTTGACTAGCCTTGAGGTGTGCTTACCCTTTATGTGCATAGATACACCTCTGCCTTTTGCTCTTTCATGTCCAGTGGGTAGTCAGAATATATGAAAGGCATTATAGCCATGCACTGCCATAGTGCTTTCCAGTGCTTTCCATGGCTATGAACCATGTTTCAGTAACTGCACAGACATCAGCATTCTCCAGGGTGAGGAGAGCTTCCAGGGAGTGCCATTTCTTGTTGAGGCTTCTAGCTTTGAGCAGTAACACCTTTAACTTGTTTTGAGTAGCTTTTGTTATGTTGGAAGGTTTGTCTATCTGGCAATGCCTAAAAAAGCACTATAGGGATAGATAATGTTTTGGCCAGTATCCAAAAGCATAGAGGTGACAGGTGAAGACCATCCCTTGCAAAGCAGCATGGCCTGTCAACCATGTCCTCCCAGGCTGACAAGTATTGGACCGTTTCAGAATGACGCCAGTAACTAAGACAATTGTTAAAGTTGATCATTTTCTGCTAGTATTTTAGCATCATCCTTGGAGATGGTAGGATGCTGCTCAGTGCTAGGCTCATACCTGCTGGTATTTTGGCATCATCCTTGGAGATGGTAGGATGCCGATCAGTGCTAGGCTCAAACCTCCTAGTATTCTGGCATCCTTGAAGATGGTAGAATGCTGCTCAGTGCTAGGCTTATTCCTGCTGGTATTGTGGCATCATCCCTGGAGATGGTAGGATGCTGCTCAGTGCCAGGCTCATACCTGCTGCTACTGTGTCCTCATCCTTGGAGATGGTAGGATGCTGCTCAGTGCTAGGCTCATACATGCTGGTATTGTGACATCATCCTTGGAGATGGTAGGATGCTGCTCAGGTCTAGGCTCATACATGCTGGTATTGTGACATCATCCTTGGAGATGGTAGAATGCTGCTCAACGCTAGGCTCATACCTCCCTGTGACAAATATTCTGAGAGAGCTCATTCATGTCTGCCTTCATATAGTCCAAGGAATTATGTCTCAGGTAATTCACTCCCACATAGACTATAATTGAGTCATAGGTACTTAGGGTTAAGTGGCCTAAGTGCTTGGATGATCTTGTGAATCCTGGCCCCTGACAGGCAACAAACTGTAACCTTCCCCTTATCCAGCCTGGTAAGATGGACATCAGTATGTCTCACAATGGAGTCTCCTATGACCAGAATATTGGGATGTGGAGTGATTCATCCTATGGGCTTGGTAGCTGAGGCACAATGAGATGTACATGTATGTGTTGTGATGGGAATTGTCTTGTTTGTGTACATGTGCAGTTTCTGAGGACTGCATCTGAGAGGCCTTTAAGGTTTAGGTAAGTTGCATGTAAGCATCTCTGCATATGTGGATCTATGTGTGTGGTCCTTTGCGGGTGCAGTGGGTGATGTGTGTGAGTCACTGACAACCTGTTTATTGTTTTTTGTGTCTGTATGTGAGAGTCTAACCTTCAGTGTCAATGTGTAACTATATCTCTCACATACTATATTTGTCTGTTCAAGAATTAAATGGTTGTCAGTGTACATAAGGCAATTGTTACATACCAATGTTCTCCAAGCTGGATGCAAAGATAGCAGGAAAGTGCCCATCCATGGTTGCAGGTCCTAGTGTGTACTTTAAAGTATAGGAGTGGAGGGTCTTTGTAACTGGATGAGGAAAGGGTACCTACTTGGTGTAATCTGCAGCTAACCTAACCAGCGATGCTGCCTGAGCAGCAGTAGCCCTGGATTTTATAAGTTAACAGGCACAGTAAACTTTCACAGTATAATGAAAATAAGCAATATTTCCAGGTGTTTACATCTATACAGGGCTCTGGCACAGCTCCGTGCAAATATGCCGAATTTATACCGGCAATGGAAATACAGAAAACTGACTACTGAGCCCTCTGGCCAATAAAATAACTACACTTAGAACCCTTTTGTGTGCTTCACAACTCAGATAGACCAGGTAAACACCTGCTGCCACTACGTGAGTAATCCCAGTCCTCCTAATGTAAAAGCACAGTAACAAAGAGTGTCTGGAGTGAAACACTACCACAAACAACCTTAAAGATACAGATACAGCAGAGTACTTTAAACAGCTTATAAAAGTGTGATTATTCAGTAAAAGTACTTTGCTTTGTAGACACGAGCCAAGAGCTACTCAATTGTGTAGAATTTATAATGGCACTAAAAACAAGGTAAACTGATTAATAAGCCCTCCAGCCAATAAACAACTATGTGCATTAATCTCTAATAAGTTTCCCCAGCCTGTACAGACTAGGCTGCCATCCACTAGCACTAGATGGAAAATCCACTATCCTCTTAATGTAAAAACACAGAAATGTCCTTGCTACAGTGTAAACATACACTACTTTATCTAACAGCTAGCTAGATAATTAATTCAGAACAAGTAAATCAGTAGAACAGACAAGAGGCAAAATTTATTTTTTTCCAGAATACGCACAAGGTATAAAGAACAGTGCCGAAAGAGTGGAGCTTATAAAGGTCAATTTACAGTAAGGGTGGGCAGTTTAAATTCACCAAGTTTGAAAAGCAGATCAAAGAAAGTCAGCTTGGATGGAAAAAATAACTAGAAGTGAGTCACCAACAGTGCTTGTAGTTTTTGCAGGTCTTGAGTCTTATCAGAAAAGACAGTTGTTGTGTCTTTTGGCTTTTCACGGTTAGGGGTCGCCACAGCGGAACTCCGGTCCTCTAATGGTTGGCAGTAGATTTTTACGTGCCGAGTTGCCAGCTCTGATGCAAAACCTTCAACGAAGGTACGCCCATTCATGCATGTCTCCACACATAAGACGCTCTAGCTGAGAATTGAACAGGACAACGTCTTACTGTGAGGTGACAGCGCTACTGCAGCACCATCAAAGACAAAGACCTGGAAATTCTATGTGTATTTAAGTTTCACTCAAGAAACAATTTTTCCAATGGGAAAAAAATACTAAGTGAAATGTGCAGACTAAGTAATTTAAGTGTCTACCTGCTACATAGAACAAAACACCAGGCCAAGCAGAGTTCTTAAAACAAAAAACAAAATTGAACCAGTTAAAACAGAAAGCAGCTCAATCAGTTTAAGCAACTCAAAGACAAAAAAATATAGATTTACTTTCCTCTCCCAGCAGGGAGTCACCAACACCGCTTGCAGTTTTTGCAGATATTCAGTCTTATCCGAAAAGACCTAGAAATTTTCTTTAGTCTAATTTCCCCCAATACTGACAACCCCGGTGTGATTCCTGCTTTGATATCACAGAATGTTGTATCTCACCAGTCCCTTTATAATCTGACATCACCCAAGCCACCTCCATTTCTTCATACCATTGATTAGTGCGTCATCTGAATAATTTTTAGTACATTGTGTATTCAGAATGACTGTTGACTTTGTTTTATTTTTCACTGTTTGGGGAATTTGTAGTACTCCATGAAGATAGTCACTGTTTAATTATTTTTACAGTTAAAGGCTCATACCATCTCCACAAGAAGCAACAACCAAATGTTCTTTGGAGGTGCACCCCCAAGGACTACTAATTTATGAGTATGAGTTCTTCTTGCTGTGTCAAGTTTAATGATAGGAGATTAAAGGTTTAAGAAATAGGAGATTAAAGATTTAAGAGGCCTGTCATTTATAAATACTTTAGAAGAAGCCCAGAACCAGCAGGAGAGAACTGGTAGGCTTCCAGGGAACTGAAGAGGGAGAAATAGTAGCAACCAAGGAAAACGTCTACTATTCAGGAAGAAGATTCTAGTGTAAATGAGAAAAATATGGAAGGAGCTAGAAGATACACTGCAGAAGGGAGAAAATTAAAAGGAGTACATTATTATGTTATCTAAAGCCACGGCAGGGACAGTGCATTTCAAGTTTATTCTGCCACTGATGGTCATGGGGAATCTTCACTTGATGGCTTTCTATGCTAAAGTCCTAACTAATGCCCAGGCAACCTGGGTTTTATTTGTGGCTCGGATGTCAGAGGTGCTTGCAGGGAATGATGGGTGTGCACATCTGGGGGGGGGGTTATTAAAGGCATTCCATGAAGGAAGGTGTAGTCCACAGGATACAGTAGCTCTTGGATGTTGATGAATGGGCATGGAAATAAGAGCAAGTCATAATAACCCCTCCACAGCAGCAGAAGCAGTTACTGGCACCATCACCAGATGTCTTTAACATCTAAGCCAGCCCCAGCTCTCTCAAAGAAGTCATGTATCTACAGTGGTGAGGAAATCATTCTATGTTGCACAACTTATAAACAAAGGTATGGCATCTAGGGTCCAAGGAAGTCATTGTTCCACTGTATTCGGCATTCATCGGACCTGTCATTGAGTACAATGCCCCCTTTGGTATGTACCTAACAAGGGATATCCAACAATTGAAATGTCCACAGAGGTTCCTCACTAAAAGAATACAGGACGTAAATAATATGTCCTATGCAGACCGCCTCAAGGCCCTATCTCTGTATTCTGTCTCCTACAGGCTTTTGACGGAAGATCGATGCCTGGCATACAGGGCATTTACAGACCCCATTCTGATGGACCTCCTGCATATCCACAAAACAAACAGCACTAGAATTACCCATTCTAAAGACTTAAACTTTGCCTGTGATGTAACTAGGACCTGCTGGAGAGATGGGGTAGTCTCTGGGATACATACCTATCTATGGAACAGGCTCCCCATTCATGTGAAGCAGAGTTCCTTCCTAACCCAATTCAAGTGCAACTTGGACAGTTGGATGGGAAACCGGAAATTCATCCCTGGTTTGGCACCTATGTCTCTAATGGACAGAGGTAACCTGTAAATGGTTCATCTCCCAGGCCCATGCTTACACTTATCAAGGGTATCAGAACTAGTCAGAGATTTGAGGTGCATGGCTAGGCTTAAAAAGGCCCTTGTGATTGGTAGCGTAGTAAACACCTATGAACCTATAAGTCCAGGAGAGGAAGGAGAAGCAAGAAGAGGGGGCACTGGATCACCCTGCCTGAAGGTACTGATAAACAAGTGTCATCATGGGTCTTCTTTTCATCTCGGGTGACTAGCTATAAAAGTTTCACTGAGAACTGCATTTATCTGTACAGATTCAGGATGTGGCACAGATTTATCACCACTCTTCATCTCCTGAATGCCTTCCGTCCCTGTTTATAACTAATGCATGTGTACTCGCCATAATTTTCAAGAACATTTAAGGAAAAAGAAGTAATTTTCTTCATCTGAGGAAGAGGAGGAAGAAGAAGAAGGCACGTCACAGGATGGTATTTAGCTAGAAAAACAGGTGAAAATTATGTTTTCCCTCCTGAAGATGTTTAAATTACTAAAACCCTAAAATTAATGAGGAAGAACTCCACAGAAGGATGAAGCATCATCACCCAGAAGAAGATTCTAGAAGTTTATTAGTGGTCAGCTACCTCAGGCATCAAATGCCCTCCCCCCCACACTATTACCTGTATTAACTGAGATTCTTAAGCAGCAACATCCATCTAGAAGGACAATCTTTACAGTACCTCTGTTGATGCCCTACATCTGTATAGATGCCATAGTGCTGATGCAGGAGTTTTATATATATATATATATATATATATATATATATATATATATATATATATATATATATATATATATATATATATATATATATATATTGTAAATGGTATAACTAAGATGATCATAACTTCTTCTGCACCTCCTTTAAATAGAGACGTAAGCTGGGCTGAAACATATTTGAAGAGAATGTGTATGCTTCTACCTTATTTTTACCCTGCCTGTTTAATCTCTAAATTGCCTAAGTCATATTATTAACTAAAACTGCTCAGTCATTGACTAGGTGAATTAATACATTCTATCTCAGATTTTGATTTAAAGGATAATTATGGCACACTATCCAAACCTTCTCATGAGCTTGGCAGGTACATGGCTAAATGTGCTTATGATGTGAGATATGCACTTATGGAAGTGACCCTTAGAAGGCATACCTGTCTATGGTCACAATAGAGTCCTAGCTAAAATATGTGAAGGCAGCTGTTCTGGGTACCCCTTTGAACCCCAACAGCATGTTTGTAGAGCCAACTCATGACTTGCTAATGGGACTGAAGAAACTGGCAGAGTCAGATATGAATCTTTTTTTTTCAGTCCTCATACTAGGCAGTTCCCCAGATGTCAACCTGCTACTAAAATTGACTTCCTATTGAAATGCTGGCACATGAAATGCCGAGTGCTGACAAATCGAAAAAAAAAAAAGTTTGAAAATCCAGAAGAAGAGTGAACTCGAACATTGTTCTTCTCCTTTCCCAAAACTTATGTATACCAACTCCAAGATTGCCATACCTCAGAGAAAATGGAATATTTCAAGAAATGGCCATCTTGGACTTAGTATATACAAGTCTGTTCTTTTTTTTTTTTTTTTTTTTTTTATTTACAATTTTTAATAATGCAATACAAAATGGTAACAGACAATGCACAACCAAAACAATGAAAGTAATATAGACTTATATACAACAGATAACTATTTACAGATACGCCTCATGCCCAACAAAATAAATAAGTTAACAGAGATTAAGTTAGAAGGATATCAAATAAAGTATCTCAATATTCAGTAAAGTGTGTACTAAGTCTTTGGGTGTATTTCAGTTATTTGTTCGTCAAGAAAGTGTTTGGTAGCAAGTTGTTTAAATCCATCCCAAGTGAGTAGAGATCTCTCCTTCCAGTTGAGAGTGATATAAAGTTTGACAAGGGAAAAGAATGTTAAGATACAAGTCTGAAGTTTGGATAATCCTGTAGAGGGGAAATGTAATATTGCGAATTTCCAGGACAAAGTCCCTTTTTTCTTAATTGTACCCTAAGGGAGCACCAGAGTCTATAAGAGCATTTGCAGCTCCAAAAAATATGAAGCAGGTCAGTGTTGTGATTGGCACAATGGGGACAGAGGAGAGAGGAGGAAGGATAGATTTTAGAAAGTATAGCAGGGGTGAGGTATGCATTGTTTAAGATCATAAGTTTTGTATAGTTAAGTTTTTTAAGGGGATTAAGTTTCAAGGAGAGTTGAATAGCTTGGGAGATTTGGTTAGAGGTAATGGAGGGATCTTGGTCTTTCCAGTAGTTTGAAAACATTTGATCATTTTGGGTTCGGATAAAAAGAATGCATTTGTATGAATTAGAAATAATTTTCTTCTTAAGTAAGAGGAGGTTCCATATGGATTTGCAGGTTTTAATATCATTTAGATTTAGAGAGGTATCTTATTAATTTATTTATATTTGTTGACCGGGAGTGTCCGACTGGACATAGGTCTATTTTTAGCAGAGGCCCGGGGAGAAAAGCTCCACAGTTAAAATATACAGACAATTACATTGGATTTACGTAGCAATTAATTACAAACATAGTTACAGATGAAGAACATAGTACATCAGTCGACAACTAGAATCTTTATCTGCGAAGTACATAACAGACATTAACAAATGTTACAATAAGAAGTTCCTGCTGTATAATAAGTAGTAGGCTTATGAGCATCCGAGCTTGCTATAATCAAGGTAGTTAGTGGGGTGGTGGAAAGAAAGGTAGTGGTTGGATGGGGTGGGTGATATTAGAGTGGGAGTTGCAAGGGCATAGCCAGCATGTTTTTAGGTGTGCTTTTAGTAACGTTTTGAAGTGGGTGCATGATGGTATGGAGGTAATTGTGGGTTTGAAGGAGTTCCATAATTTGGCTATGGCGCAAGTGAATAGTGCTTCACCAGCAGAGTTATTGGCTTTAGTGATCTGCAAGTGATTTTTGTTGCTGGATCTTAGTGGTCTGGTGGTGCGATAGGGTTGGAGTAGATTCTGGAGGGATGGGATATTTAGTGGATGGTTTACTAGTTTTTGGGCGAGTGAGAGTTGATACCATTGAAGGAGGTGAGGAAGTTCAAGCCAGCCCAGTTCAGCAAGTGAGAGACGGTGGTGACTACGGTAGGATGCCCCTGTGGTGAATTTGGCGATTTTTTTGTAGCAGGTCTCTAGCTTGTTTAGATTGCATTGCCTTAGGTTGGTATATATTGGAGAGGCATAAAGTAGGGTGGAGATAAGGTGGGAATTTGCTACTGA
The DNA here is from genome assembly GCF_019279795.1 of Protopterus annectens. Classification (NCBI taxonomy): domain Eukaryota; kingdom Metazoa; phylum Chordata; order Ceratodontiformes; family Protopteridae; genus Protopterus; species Protopterus annectens. The sequence continues at coordinate 922,852,826 of NC_056737.1, read as the reverse complement.
AATCTTTGCTGCTTTGGTGAGAAGTTGCTTATTTCTGTATAACTCTCCTAGTTTTTTGTGGACTTTTTTATGGTCATGGATATGTGAATGACAAATTTTAGTTTATTGTCTATTTCCACTCCTAGCAATTTGGTGTGTTCTGTTGGGTGTATAGTGGTGTTGTCTTTTGCTGTGATGGTAAAGTGAGAGTTGTTTTGAGTATGTTTGGTGGGTTGGAAGATGAGTAGTTTAGTTTTGTTTGGGTTGAGTATTAATTGGGCATCAGATAACTAAGTTTCAACAGAGGAAAAGGCTTCCTGTGTGACTTTTTGCAGTTTGGGTAGGGACTGGGCTGAGCAGATGATGGTTGAGTCATCTGCGTATTGTATGAGTGTGCCATGTTTGGTGGCAGAGGCTAGATTATTGGTGATTTCAATATTGACTGTCAGTCCTGTTCTGGCAACCATCCAACCCCTCATGTAAACCTTCATGGCTTCACCCAACTAGTCCAGTCGCCATCCAGGATAAATAAAAACTCCAACAAGCACACTACCCTGGATTGGATACTAGTCAGTAAGAGACCCCAGTCATATATAACAGGCTGCTTATCACATAGCCTCAGTGATCACTCCCCAACATTTCTACTCAAAAAAATACCTATACCAAGCTAAACCTGTCATCTACCATCAAAAATGTAAAAAACTAAACTTTAACCCACCCACATTCATCTCATCCCTCAAAGAATGTAACTGGCATCCTCTAAAGTACCTCAGTCTTGATGACGCAGTTGAATTTTTTAATACTACCTTCCTGAGCATCCTTAATTATCATGCCCCCATAAGACTTTCTAGAATCAACACACAACCCTCCCCATGGCTACAGAAAACCACTAAGTCAGAAATGAAAAACAGGGATAAAGCCTGGGAGCACTGGTGCAAAATCAAAACCCCCTCAACTACACAGAAATTCCTAGAACTATGCAACAGAGTCAAAAAGCTAATAAAACAGGACAAATTCCAATACTACCAGTCAGGCCCTAGACTCCTCCTGACACAACCCCAAACAATTCTGGTCCTCCATAAACTCCATCCTCCACCCAGGTAAAGTCAGTATCCCTCCTCCTAACATCCCTCACTCCTCCAAAAATACTGTTACCTCATTCAACACACACTTCACACAAACCATACTACCACTAGCTAAACAACACAACCCCCTCCCCTCCAACCCACAGCATCAACTAGTAATCTACCCACTACTTTTCTTTTTCTCCTGTACCTACCTCCAACATAAAAAAACTTAAGCCCACCAAATTAGCAGCAGACAACTTTCCAAGTGAATACCTACAAATCACAGCTGATGCCGTAGCCTACCCAGTATCCACCTTGATTAACTGATCTCTGTCAGAAAGTTATGTTCCCACACTATGGAAAGTATCACATATAATTCCCCTCCACAAAGGCAGCCCCTTAACAGAACTAACCAATTACTGCCCCTTAGCTATTCTGTCTCCACGCTCCAAAATACTAGAGAGATGCATTCACTCTCGGGTCTGAGACTACTGCCTTACTAACAACCTCCTTTCCACTACTCAACAGGGTTTCCGACCAAACTATAGCACCACCACTGCCTTACTCTCCTTTGCTAAGACTATCCTTCAGCATAAAAATAATGGCTGTCTCTCTTCTGCTACTTTCCTAGACCTAGCTAAAGCATTCAACATGGTCCCACACAAACAACTCATCTCTGTCCTCAATAACCTATCCTTCTCTCAATCAGTCACCAACTGGTTTCAGAGTTACCTGTCTGACCGCCAACAATCAGTTGTATGGCAGAATGACATATCTCCCCAACTACCTGTCTTTATATGGGTTCCCCAAGGATCCATCCTTGGACCCCTACTCTTCTCTATTTTCACCAATAATCTAGCCTCTGCCACCAAACATGGCACACTCATACAATACGCAGATGACTCACCATCATCTGTTCAGCCCAGTCCCTACCCAAACTGCAAAAAGTCATTACAGGAAGCCTTTTCCTCTGTTGAAACTTGGTTATCCAATGCCCAATTAATACTCAGCCTAAACAAAACTAAACTACTCATCTTCCAACCCACCAAACATACTCAAAACAACTCTCACTTTAACATCACAGCAAAAGACAACACCACTATACACCCAACAGAACACACCAAATTGCTAGGAGTGGAAATAGACAATAAACTAAAATTTGACATTCACATATCCATGACCATAAAAAAGTCCACAAAAAACTAGGAGCGTTATGCAGAAATAAGCAGCTTCTCACCAAAGCAGCAAAGATTTCAGTAACAAATTCCCACCTTATCTCCACCCTACTTTACGCCTCTTCAATATATACCAACCTAACGCAATGCGATCTAAACAAGCTCAAGACCTGCTACAAAAAAATCGGCAAATTTGCCACAGCGGCATCCTACCATAGTGACCGCTGTCTCTCACTTGCTGAACTATGCTGGCTTGAGCTCCCTCACCTCCTTCATTGGTATCAATTCACACTCGCCCACAAACTAGTAAACCATCCACTAAAAGTCCCATCCCTGCAGAATCTACTCCAGTCCTATCGCACCACCAGACCACTAAGATCCAGCTACAAAAATCACTTACAGGTAACTAAAGCCAATAACTCTGCTGGAGAAGCAGTATTCTCTTGTGCCATAGCCAAATTATAGAACTGCCTCCCACCCACAATTACCTCTGTACCATCATGCTCCCACTTCAAAACTTTACTAAAAGTGCACCTAAAAACATGCTGGCTATGCCCTTGCAATTCCCCCTCTAATATCACCAGGTCTATATCACATTCTCACAGGCCAGCAATGTCGAATCTGACATTGTCGACACGAGAATAGGGAAACTGTAGAACAACGAACAAGTAAATGGAAATCTCTGTAAGGGGAGATTTCCATTTACTTCAATGTAGTGCAGATAGGAGTTGGTATATTTAAGTAGCGAGGGTGTGGGGGTGCAGTTTTTTTTTTTGTTTTTATTTTTTTTATCAGAACATTCGATGTTTTAACAGTTCTATCACTAAAGGTGGACCTTTAGTGATTCGAACTTTTAAATATTCAATGTTCTAATATAGACCCAATATCACCCGCCCCATCCACCCACTACCTTTCTTTCCATCCCACTAACTACCTTGGTTATAGCAAGCTCGGATGTTCATAAGCCTTACTACTTAGTATACAGCAGGAGCTACTTATTGCAACAGTTAATGTCTGTTATGTACTTCGCAGATGATAAAGATTCTAGTTGTCTACTGATGTACTATATTCTTCATCTGTAACTATGTTTGTAATTTTTAATTGCTATGTTGATTAAATTGTTAATTGTTATGTGAATCCAGTGTAACTACTGTCTGTATATTTTAACTGTGGAGCTTTTTTCCCCGGGCCTCCGCTGAAAATGGACCTATGTCCAGTCGGACACTCCCGGTCAACAAATCTAAATAAATAAATAAATTAAGCCTGGTAATTGTCTCATATGGAGTGTGTTTTGCAATATTTAAGCATAGTCTAATATATGCAATGACCTCTATTAAATTACCTAAGAGTATTAAATGTGCAAGTTCATGCTACATATAAAATTATTCTTAGGAGTTGGCTAGTGGTGTTTTTATGGGACTTCAGTCTCTGCAGTATGTATGTGCCATGATTTTCAATGAGAAGGAATGCAAAACAATATGGCACAACTTGCCAATTAACATTAAAGTGATTCTATCCAGAATAATTAACTTAATGGAATATACAGAGCCATGTTCCATGCCTGAAAATTAAAGTGTCAGCTTTATATAATAGTAATAAACTGGCTATGAAGAACAGCATATTTGATCTTCAGACTTTCAGAATGTTAAATTGTCAGTGATAAGAGATTTGTTTTTCTCATGGCAACAACCAGAACTAATTGGCATTAAACAAGTTATGTCATTGTTATCATTTTGAAAAGACATATATTGCTAAGAGACTTGTGTGATGAGCTGCCACAACAGATTGGAGGAAAAAGTCTTTAGATTACAACACAGAAAAAAAGACCATTTTATTCACATACGTAGAGAAAGCAACACTACTATGAGAAAGCTGACCTCCTGTTGCTGATCAGAGAGCTTCACACATGTGAGACAATCCTTCTACAACAGATGTAAGAACAACAAAGAGAAAGAAGCAAAATTCCTTGAGAACTCTAATGTTCCTTATCCAGTCCTCTGTTTTCCAGTGAAGACAGAGATTTTTCAGTAAGGACAGAATTCAAATTGCTTCAAAAAGGAAAACACATCAAATTCTGTTTGTTATAGAGGAAATCTGCAGTCTAAAGGAAATCTGTCCTGTGCGTCTCCAAGGAATCGTGAATGCTTTTCAAATTCCAGAGAGAGAGGGAAGGTGGACATTCAATTCTAAAAACTGTTTTCCCTGCTGCTCATCCAAGGAGCAAGGACACTTACAAAGTCTACTCCAACACAGAGGTACCCAAGAAACTAGGACTGGGATTTCCTGGGCCTTACCCTATAAAGAATGGTTCCACCCTAGAAGCCTCTGAAGATGCATTTTGATTTGTTGTTGACCTGATCCAGCTCAACCGGTCTGAAAGATTTTTGAGACCATTTTCAACTTAAATATCTGAACTTTCCAAATTTGAAAACACTAAAAACAAATATTTTTATTATTTTTTCTTCATAGCAATGTATTTATTTCTGAAGATATTTCTTAATATATATTCAATTACTAATGGTGTAATTAATTTTATTGATACTAATGGTGCACGATAATTGTTTTTTTTAAATTTTAGCTTACGACTGATCTTATAACAGTCTGAAAAGTAGGCAAAATACATATATTGAGGCAATCTGTTTCCCTCAGCTTGGTCATTGGTATTTTGGTGTACTGTAGGAGTAGGAGCATAATCACTGTTAGAAAATACCGTTTTCCTGCCTGTTTTTTATGACAGATCTGATAACTTGTGTGGAATAATGGGTAAAGTATTTGAAGACGACCTCTAACATCCACAGACAAATGGCTTGGTAGACAGATGTAACTGTACACTTAAGGCCATGTTGAGAACTTTAGCACACCTATTTAGGCAGGGGTGAGGTAAGCATTTGCCTCATTTTCTCTTTTCATGCAGAGAGGTACCTAATAAATCTGCAAGTTTTTGCCCTTCATGTTGTTATATGGCCATAGTGAGGGGAAGGGGCCTAGATTTAGTTTGTGATGAGTGGGAGGGATGGTGTAATTCCTGCAAGGGGTCTGTTGTGGAATATGCCCTGAATTTCAGGGAAGCTGTTGAGGTTGGCAGAGGAGCACTTAGCACATTCAAAACAGCTACAAAATGTGTGGTATGAATGGATAGCCTGGGATAAGCAATACACTGGTGAGTGTAAAGTGATTGTGCTTATTCCAGTTTGATGTAAAGTGCAGTTTGCAGCATGGGAATGTCCTGTCACTATTGTGAAAAGGTAAGTGATAAGTACACATATAATGTTAAAATGATGAAACCCTACCATGATAGAGTGACACTGGTCATAGGAAGGTCCTTTCACTATTGTGAAAATGTAAGTGATGTTAAGTGCACCATGATGAAGCCCTACCATGATAGAGTGACATTGGTCATGGGAAGGTCCTTTTACTATTTTGAAAAGGTAAGTGATGTTAAGTACATATATAATGTTAACATGATGAAGCCCTACCATGATAGAGTGATACTGGTCTTGGAAATGTCCTTTCACTATTATGAAAAGGTAAGTGATGTTAAGTACACAGATAACGTTAACATGATGAAGCTCTACCATGATAGAGTGATACTGGTCTTGGAAAGTTCCTTTCACTATTGTGAAAAGGTAAGTGATGTAAGTACACATATAATGTTAACATGATGAAGCCCTACCATGATAGACTGATACTGGTCTTGGAAAGGTCCTTTCACTATTGTTAAAAGGTAAGTGATGTAAGTACACATATAATGTTGACATGATGAAGCCCTACCATGATAGAGTGACACTGGTACTTAGTGTTTAGAATACTATGGGCACACAAGGAGCTAATGGTCTATCAAAGTATGAGTGGCATAACTGACTCATATAGGTCATAGAGTAGGTGGTTTCAGACAGATCCTGCCAAGTTGCAGACTAGGCAGGGCCTACTACTATTACCAAATACCTAAATTCAGATGGCCTTCTAGGACAAGGAATTGGACGGGTGCATCCTTAGCGGAGGCTTTGTTTCTTGCGAGTAACTCAAGAAAATTCACTTTAAATCACGAAAGATGGAAAATGAATGGGGGCTGTAATGAATGGAAGCAAGTGTAGGAAATTATTAGAGATGAAATGTAAATACATAATTGAACTTGTAGTTGTCTTTTTTCATTAATATGAAAATATGTATATAAACTTGCAACTGCTTTTAGTAGCAAGTCATCAAAATTGTGTAATGTATAAAAAGTATCCCCCAAGCTGTAACTATACACTATGCAGATGACTCCACATTAATATCCTCAGCCACAGGGCCGTCTGAACTGCAGTCCCTCACCCAGAATACCTTTGAGCTTGTAGAAGAATGGTTTCTACAGCGGTGTCTCCTCCTTAACCCCAAAAAGACTAAACTCTTGCTGTTTACTTCTACACAAAAGTCCACCCCACTTAACTTCTCTATCAAATCTAAAACTGCTATAGTCATATCTCCTGACACTACTACCAAACTCTTAGGAGTAACTATTGACCACAGCCTTAACTATGACACTCACATCAACATCACAATCAAATCAGTAAACCGAAAACTTGGCTCCCTCTACAAAATAAAGCCCTTCCTTACTCCCATAACTAGAACTACTGTTGCCCAAACCCACCTTATCTCTACTCTCTTTTATGCCTCTCCTATATATGCACATCTATCCAAATGCAACCTCCACAAGCTGGCAGCCTCCTACAATAATATTGCCAGATTTGCTACCAGCTCCGCTTTTAGAACCCACCACTGCCTAAATCTGAAGCAACTTGGTTGGCTTGAATTGCGCAATCAAATTTTATTTCATCAGCTGATTATTGCCCATAAAACCCTTTATCACCCAGAAAACATACCAATTCTCACTAATCTAATCTGCCCATATAAAAATCTTACAAACCTACGCTCAACCAATAAACTTCTGGTATCCATACATAAACCCAACAACAAAGCAGGAGATTCCCTTTTCTCTAATACTGTAGGGAAAAGTTGGAACCTACTTCCCAGTGAACTTACATCTCTGTCTTCAACTACACTCTTCAAAAAGAAACTAAAACAATACCTTACAAACCATTGGCTATGTCCGTGTTCAAACTCTGACTAAGACTATCTCTGTCTATTTTCATCATAATCAGTCTTCCCAGGTTTCTTACTCACCTTATTGCCACTTTAAGGCCTCTACCTTCTAGTTGCTCTAGTTGCTTTTATTGCACCTAAGAAAGATGTAATTTACCTCTTTGTCTCTTGATGAGTTTCTCCCCCTCCACTTACTCTCCCAATCCTGTTTTTAACTACCCTGTTCTTCTGTTCCTTACTTATAACTTTGAGATGGGAATCTCCCATATCCTTCTGAAGACTTTCTTCCCACAGTGTTCACAAAAAAAAAAAAAAAAAAAAGGATTATCTTCTCTTATTTTTGTTCTATTCTTCTGTTCCATCAATGTTTGCTAAATTACCTTAAACACCTGTTTTTATCTAGCAACCTATCTTTATCTGAAGTTTAATGTTCTGTAACTGAATTCTTAATACTCTGTGTGTTTATCTGTTTTAATGTGGAGCTTTTCTCCCCGGGCCTCTACTGAAAATGGACATATATCCAGTTAGAGTAGCCCGGTCAACAAATGTAAAATAAAATAAATAAAAAAATGTATAAAGCCTGCAACTATGTTTTTTCTGTAACACATAAGCAGATATGTAAAACAGAAAATGTAAAAAAACTATGGGAAATATTGGCAAATCTATGTTTTGCTCAGAATTGTAGCTAATTGCAAAGTAAAAAATGTGACCTTTCTGTCGGTACTGCTAAAGGTTTTCCTGAAGATTTGCATGTTTTGTCTATAGGAGGAATAGTCATCAGAAGCAAATATGCACACACAGATCTTCAAGTAGTTGGACTGAATATGAAAGGAGCAATTACTTAAGGCATTATATTATAGAAATTCCAGAAAGACCATTCCCTGCAGTTTGAATCTGACTGAAGGCTGGACTGTCAGGCCAGGAGGCAGCAACCTGATCTCTACAGGATAGGCTATGTGGGAAGACATAGACTAACTTATACTAACTGTTTAGTTTTCCAGTGATGACCCATTCTAGGAAACCCCCTTCAAGTCAAGTGTCATGACCCCCTTATGTTGAATGGCCACCTCTTGCTTTTGAAGCTCCAGCTTGTAAAGGCTGTTTCAGAATATTTCTTTGTGACATCTTGGCTGCACTTCATGGACTTTGAATTCACTTGAACCAATGAACTTGTTTAATTCTGCCTACTTGTGGTACCTTTCAGTTTTTAGATGGTGATACACATGATCTAGTAATTGTTTTAGTCATGGTTTAGTTAGGAAATATTTTCTTGGTAGACTGACTTTTTCATATGCAAGCTATTTGTTTGTAAGTAGTTTGTTTCTTTATGTAATTGCCTTTCTCACTATATACTTAACTCTTAATCTATATCGCTCAACTTTCTTTTAGTAAATAATTACAATCATTCGACCTATTTAGTTTTGAAAGCTTTTGGTTGATTACTGATTGATTAATCAATTGATTACTAGAAGGGTATTGTTGTCTATTGTTGCAATACTGTGGCATCCATCTCTTAAAGAAAGAATGTTCAGCTACCATTACTATCAGTTTGCGTAGTTTAAGTGGTGTATTTTCATGAGTGGAACAGTAAATGGAGTTTTCAGTTTTTCAAAAACACATTTGCTGAATTATCACTTTAAACATAGGCAGACTCATATTATAAAATAAAACAACCCATGTTAACATGTTCACAGTTATAAATATTATACATATATATGTTATTCTGTACAATAAAATCAATCCAACATTACATAAACTGGTAAATTCCTGCCTTCCTTTAAACCTCATTCTTCCTCAAAACCTTTTTTTCTGTATGTAGTGTTCCCACAGTTTTCATTTTGCTCTATGTAATTTATTTCTACCCTTTTCTAAAGATCCGACTTCATTCTTTTTCTCTCTGTTACAATATTCACTACTTAAAATATGGGTGGTTTGCACTTTGATTTCTGTTTTCTAGTAATTTCTTTTTTGGCAGCCACCAGCATTAAACTTAAAAGGGCCTCAATATGTTTAGGCAAGTAAGATCCTTTATCCCAGCTCAAAAAAAATCATTTCATCAGCTACAGCCATTTGCTCACCCAGTATATCTGGCAGAGAAGATATTCTCTAGCCTGCAGTCCACATGTCTTCTTAGCTTCTTGCATTCATCAACTTTCCCTCTCTATTTGTTTCCAATACCTTGGTTCCTTTTACACAAAATTCCACTGAAAGCTCAAAGGACAACAGACCAAAGGCTTTTTTAAATGTACAAAACTTTAATTTCTGCTTTTCATCCAGACCAGACTTCATCAGATTTAATGTTTGGTTTTTCCACTATTGGTCTGTGCTTGTTGTGTTCCACCTTGTTTTTTTTTACCAGTTTTCTCCAGTAAATTCCAGCCCCTCTTGCCTATTCTCTGTACCCTTAATTGCAATCATCCCTATTGGCAGAATCTCTCTTCTCAATTCCAGTGTTGGCTTAGTTCTTAGAATATATTCTGCTATTTTATGCATATAATATTTTGTATGACTGTTATCATCTGCATCCAAAATCCCACTCTCTCCTTATTTCTCGAATTTCCCCTGATTCATCATCATCACTTTTCACTTTGAATTGTAGCTTTCCAGTTGTGTTATGTATAACAACCTTAACTGTGCAGCCCGTTGAAATCAGATAATCCCAGACCACATTGTTCTAGTAGAAGGATCAACTTATCCCACTTGATTTTCGTCGTCTTCTCTTTTCACATAAAATCCCTCAACTCTTCATTAATTATGGTCCACAGCTTTTCACCTGGTTGATAAAAATATGTCCGACTTGTTTAGTTTGGACTAAAAATGTTTTTACTGCTTCTATCTTGCTATCTATATCCATATAACAGAGCTTCCAGTTTCTCAGTTTTTGTATTATCCTTTATTTAGTCTCTTCCCACATATCCTTAGCTGCTATAACAGGATCCTTTTTAACCCATATTCCTAAATATTCCATGTTATCATGTTCCCATAAATATGAGTATTGCTGAACCAATTCATATGTGGTAACAGTTTATAGCTATAGCCTTTGTTTTATCTTCATTAATTTTATGTCTAGGGAAAAAAAAGATCAAAACTGTCTCAGGATGGTTCTATAACAGTGAGATGCCCTTTCCTCATTTTATCAATTACAAAATAACATTGACTGCAAATAAAACCAACTTTTCTTGATTACCATACCAGTTATATCTTTAAATTTCAGAGGCCCTTATTTTCTTGCCAGTACTTCTAAATATAAATCAAATAAAGGGGAAAGAGGGCACTCCTGCCTGGTTCCTCTTTTCAGACACAACTTATCCGAGAGGGACCTTCCCACTTTGATTGTTATCTCCAAACCCTCACTTATCCTCCTAGGTAACCATATTATTGTATCACGGAATGCAAATGCTTCCATTGCTCTACTCCAAAAATTTGAACTTACTCTGTCAAATACTTTCTCTGCATCAAACCCCAAAAAACTATGGTATTTTCTTGCATTCTTATTCCATCTGGATCATCATTTTTCTATTAATGTCAAATGTTTTCCACCATTCCACAAAACCATATCTATTAATTTTGGCAACACCTTTGCCATTCTTTTAGCCATTATAGACATCAACTCTTTATAATCATGGTATAGAATTTAAATGGACTTATATGAATCTGGGTCTGATGGGTTTTACTGTCTTTAGGTATTACAGCCACCACAGCTTTTTTTGCAGTATGTTGGTGCTTTTCCTCCTTTTAAGATACTGTTAAAACCATCTAGATCATTATTACTTCCTTCCCTCCTAGCTTTCAAACTTCCACTGGAATGCCATCTATTCCTAGAGACATTTCTGGAGATTAGTTGTGCATCACCATTTTTATCTCATCTGCTACTATCTTAACTGTTAAATGTTGAGCCTCATTTACCGCTAACCTTAGAATATTTAAGTCTTCCATAAATATTTATATTTATGCATTTTTTTGATTTGCACATTTCTCTGCTTTATACAAATTTTCATAAAATTTCTGAAAGGTCTCTAATACCCAGTTAATACTCTGGTTATTTTCCTTGTTTTAGGCTCTTAAGTTTGGCAGTTACCTTTTCTGCTTTTTGTTGTTTAAGGTGTTGTAGTAGAAGTTTTTGTGCTCTGGAGTAGATATCAAAAAACAGTTGCTTAACAGCGATCTTTCTAAGCTCATGTGTATTATCCAAGTACTCCCTTATTTTCTCTTTAGCACTCTGTAGTTGTGCCTCTTCCTGTTCTGTAAGATTCCCCTTATTCTGCAATACTTTAACATTTATCAGGCAGTCTAAATAATTTTTGGTATTTCTTAACCATATCTCCTTTTCTTTTATTTTTACTTTATTTCTAAACTCCACTTTCATTTTATCTCAATCACTAACTATAACTTCTGAAGTACTTTCTGTCTTCTCTAATAACTCCTGAATAATTTCCACTACCCATACTGTAAATTCTTCACTTTAAAAAGGTAGATGGGGAAGCACCAGTGTCTCATTTTTACATCATTACCCTGCTCTTTTATTTTAGTTACTGTTGGTGCATGATCTGAAATAGTTTTGGGTGTGTGTTAGCTTTCAATAGTTTCTATGAAATATAATTTCTGTCTAGTCTAGCCCGGTTATTGTACTGGGAATAGTATATAAATTCTCTGCATGTTCCTGCTTCTTAATTTACATCTTCCATACCAAATATTTTCAGAAATGTCTTCAGAAATCTACCCTCTTTTGATATATTTTCCTTTCTAGGCCTCCTGATGCACTCTCACTATTGCTAAGCAAATTCTGTTCTTCACCTATAAGCTGATTATTTCTGCAACAATTTTCTTAAGCTCCATAATAGCAGTTTTAAGTGGAATATAAATACAGGCCAGTGTAATCTTCTCATCTTTCCAGTAGCCCTTTGCTACCACATATTTACAATTATTTTCTTTTTTCCTCTTCTATCACTATTGGAGGTCCTCTAGTAATTAATATAAGTACACCCTTTTCCTTTGTCCCTGATATTCTACTGAATATTCATCCTGAAATCCTTTCTTTATCAAATTCACATGCTCATTTCTTTACTAATGTGTCTCCTTTAGGATTGCTATTTGCACTCTACATTTATTAATACAATTCAGTGTTCTTTCCTTTTTATCTATACCTGTCATACCATTCACATTCCATGATAATATGGAGTGTTGTTATTATAATAAGAAGTTAATATTCCTACCAATTATATATATGACATTTTTTGTATGTCTCTTTCTAGCTCTTGTGATAAATGCACCCATTAATATTTGGCAGGTTGACCTCTTGTACAGTTGTTTCTTGGCATTTCTGTTTGAACCTAAGTTACATTTTACAAGACTTTTTGTTTTAATGAAAACCCTCAAAATGCACCCCAAAACACCCCACTCCCATAACCTTATAACTTAATACAAACAGACAAAACTCCTGTACATTTTTAAATAGTGAAGTTTAACCCTCCTATTAGAAACAATTGTCCTAAATAGACAAATGCGCAGACACAGACATCATCTAATATAAAGTTAAGGTTGTCCATGCATATTACTACCTGTGCTCCTACTTATAATAATTGCTGTCTCTTAATTTTTTTTTTTATCTTAATTCCCCTCCCAGGTGTGAAAAACAACTTACATGCCTTCATAAAACATTAACTTTAGCTTTAAAGAAACGTGTTCTGGCTTTTTATTTTCCTCATCAGTTTGTCTCCATGAAAACATTAGAAAAAAAAATGTAGAGCTTAGCTGCAGAATTCTAAAGATATGCTGATTATTTATTGCTAAAGAGAAACTTTTCTTTGCATTCAGTGTCCTCTTATTTACTTGTTTCAACTTAAAATTTGTTAAATTAAGTCAAGGGTCTTAATTCAGATATTCATTTATGCAAAAGTAAGAGAAAATATAGCTCTGCATATATTAGGATCGGTGTATTTTTACATCCCATCCCCCACCTCAACAACCCAAAATTGCAGCTTATTAACTTAAATACGCTTTTGTCCAGCCTTTTTTTTCTCTTTTGCATTGTAGTGGCTGCATTTCTTAATACTAAAAAGACAAATAAAGGAAAAAGGCACCTGCTTACTTTAGTTTCTTTATCACTTAAAATAATATCTGAAAATGCTTTACTCTGTATAAAGTGTGATTTATATCATGAAAAGTGTTATAGAAATACTGTTAAGAACAGGAACTGATGTACTTACAGTTGCCTTTTTTCTTCGTCTTCCCCTTCCCCTCAGTGTCTATTCAAACATTAATTATATGAATTAGGGCAAAAGTCTTTCAATCCCCCCAGAAGTTTAAGAAAGTCACCAAAAGTCAATTCTTTCCACTTTTTCTTGTACAGCCATTTTTCACAAATCTGCTTTATGCTTTGTAATCTCACATTTAATGACTAATTTATGTGTTGCTAGTCTTCTTTCTGTTCATTGCCATCTCCCAGCTTCAGGCTCCTGTTCACTTCCAAGGTACTCCTGATTCTTCTGGTTAACTCCTGTGCTTTATTCTGCCTCTCAAGCATTTTCCTTTTAACACTGGAAAAGGTTTCATTGGCAAAGTCTCTCTATGAACTTTATTATCAGAAAAATGAAACGCAGAATCTTCTTCTGTTTGATAGCTCACTTTTCATTGGAAAAACTTTTGTATTTCCTCCTTAGCCTGTTCTGCATCAAAAAATGACTTTGATCCTGCAGAAAAAAAAATATTTTGAAGATAGCTGGATACAGCAGCTTGAATCTCACATCTGCTTCTTGACATTCCCTGATTGGTGGAATAAACTTGCTTCTCTTCTGTCTGGTGTGCAATGAATAATCATTTCCTCTAACACTCATCCTGCTCTCCTCAACTGGTAACCTTCCCAAAACCAGCAAACACATTCAAGGAACAATTAATTTGACTCTCTACTCTAACTCCAAGACCCATAATTGTGAGTCCTGGAATTACAGAAAAAAGAAAGCAGTGAAAGTAAAGAACAGTGAATGTCGTCAGTTGCTGCTTTCCTTTAAAATATTTCTAAGGGTGACAAGCCCAACCTGTGCCCCTAATGTGATATCTGCAGCCCCACATTCTAACACCCCCATTACTCATATATACAAACTGCAAGGTTGCCACACCTTGGAGAAAAAGGAATACTTCAAGCCACAGTGATCTTGGACTTAGTGTACACACTACTCCATCTTTACACATTCAGTCTCATTATTTCAGGACTCACACTTATATGAGTCTCAGAATTTATTACAGTATAGCTTACTACTAAATCGCTATAAGTCTAGACGCATGGCTTTTTCAAACAAATTTTTTTCTGTGAAAAGAATGCATGCTTTTGTAGGCAAAATCCGTTCCATAGAAAGAATAACTCATCCTAGCATTACTAAAATTGCTGGTCAAAGATTAGAGGTAGTCTGGTGTCTACAATAGGGGTTCCTGTTGAAAGTCTGAGATCAGTAATTGTGATCCTCATTACAGTGAGGATCTAAGTGCAAAGGGGGGGACATATATTAGTTCTTGAGGTTAGCTTATTGATTTAACTGGGTAAGTCCACTGGACACAAGTGCCCCTTTTCAGGGGGTGACTTGGGAGTACTGTCTGGTTATGTGACAGATAGAGGTGGAAGAAATCAAACCCTGCACCCTAGACTACAGATAACTGCTTGATAACTCAGAGGTTAATCCTCTGCTGTAACTGGCAGACTACTGATTGTGTGTGACTATCGCCATACTCCAAGGTGCAGCAGTCTCAGAGTTTGGCTGGGACATGGGACCACAACTCCCACATCAGGGGGCTCAAGGGGTAAAGTCCCCATGCAAAAATGCTTTACAACTGTAACAATACATTTTGGAATTCATTTTTTTTTCAGAATCACGTTAGGGAGCCTTAGAATACATATGCATGCTACTTGACCAGGACATTAGCAAACACATAATTAGTGCAGTTTCAAAAACAAATAAAAAAACTATACCTCAGCCTAAATGCTAGACACACCTTTTCCTCAATAATTCCCCTGACAAAACTGTTATTTGGCCACATTTTACTCATTCTAATTCCCAGTTATTGCATTACCTGCTGTCACATTTTAGATAGATTTGGAGTTAAATAACATATAATCTAGCCCTATGGACTCTTCAGTGACCTTCTCTTACTATAACAATGAAATTAATCTATCTTACTTTGGTATATAAAATAATGTATGGAAAGAACTTTCTATGTCTTTAGTCCATTATTAGTATCACCATACACTCAAGATCTTTGTAGTCTAGTAAAACAATATTATTAGAAACTATTGTATTTAATAGCCAGCAAGGAGATGTCATGCATTCATATCACAGAGCAAAAACACTGGAATTCCTTATCTAGCTATATTCCAAACTGTGCTATACATCTTATCCAATTTTAAGCAGTTGAACTGAACAACCTCTAAAATTAAGGCTGTTTTCATATTGTAATATCACTTAAACTCACTTTGTCTAAAGCACTATCCATGATGCAAATCAAACATTTGCTCTTTTATCTCTTCTACGCTTGTTCTATGATAACTCACAATTTAAAGTTAATACTTACAGCAATTAGTACAGGGGTTAGTTAACAGCAATATTCAACTAATTTAAATTCATACATATGTTATGAGACAAGACCAGCTTATTAAAATATATATTAATTTCAGTTTATTAATGCTATAATATGATTGTTAAAAAAAAGTAAATATAATTTGTATGCAGGGGTGGGAAAAATACAGGTTCATAAGCTACAGTATTACTGTTCTACAGCATTAATACAGCCAGTATCTGCCAACATGTGGGCTAAGCATGCAAACAAAGTAGGTATACTGAAATCAGCAGAACCAGTAAAAATAAAATTAAATCCATCAAAACCACTCCCCAGAGTGCCACAATATCTACTAAAGCTAGAAGCAGAGCAGGGAATCAAACCAGTAATTCAGTCTCTAATACAGCAAGGAATAATAATACCAGCTAAAAGCCCTTGTAATACTCCTATTTTTCCAGCAAAAAAAAAAACAGGAAAGGATACTTATAGAATTGTACAAGACTTAAGGGCTGTAAATAATGCAGTGCTATGTACTTTTCCTGTTGTTCCAAATCCAGCAACAATACTGAGTTGCATACCACCTACAGCTAGTTACTTTTCTGTAATAGATTTGTGTTCAGCATTCTTTTCTACACCTATTCACCCTGACAGTCAGTTTCTGTTTGCTTTTACTTATCAGGGACAGCAATATACATGAACATGGTTGCCACAAAGATATACTGAATCTCCTTCATTATTTTCTCAAATTCTAAAAAAAAAATTGGAGAATGTGACATTTCCGGATGGGTCTGTGTTAGTACAATATGTAGATGATTTGCTAATAGCATCAGACTCCTTTCAGCAATGTCAACAGAATACTTTGTATCTTCTGACTATCCTTGCAGAAAAGGGACACAAAGTGTAAAGAGAAAAACTACAACTGTGGTCATCTCAGGTATGTTATCTTGGTCATTTAATATCTCAGGGTAGCAGGCAAGTCTTACCATCTCATATTGATGCAATATCTAAGACCCCACATCCGACTACTCAGAGACAGCTTAGGTCTTTCCTAGTTATGACAGGATACTGTAGACAGTGGATTCCTAACTACGCAAAAATTGCCAAACCTTTGACAAATCTTTTAAAGCAGGATACACCAGAGCCTCTCCTTTGGAATAGTGAAGAGGAACATTAATTTCAGAACTTGAAGAAGGCTTTAGCTACTACCCCAGCTTTGGGGTTACCAGATTATAATAAACCTTTTGTTTTATTTTGTCATGAAAGAAATGGATTTGCTCAAGGAGTACTTGCACAAAAGCATGGGGACAGCTATTGTCAATTGGCTTATTACAGCACCGCACTTGATTCTGTTGCAAAAGGTTTTCCACCCTGTTTAAGGGCAGTTGCCACTGCTTCCATTCTAGTTAATCTGGCACAATCATTGATGCTTGGGCATGATCTCACAGTAGCTGTCCCTCATTCTGTATCATCTCTTTTGCTTAAAATGAAAACTCAACCACTCTCAACTGCACGTCTAACTAGATATGAACTTACACTTCTTTCTGCTCCATCTGTTTCTTTGATCCACTGTCCTGTTCTAAATCCTGCATCTCTGCTGCTTACTGCTGAGGATGGTGAAGAGCATGATTGTGTGTGTGTAGCTATTTGCTTTCTCCTAGGGAAGACTTAAAGGACACTCCTATACCCAATGCTGATGTGCATCTGTTTGTGGATGGCTCCTGTGGAAGAGATCAAAAAGGAAAGTTGATCTCAGGAATAGCAGTCTGCACTGAAGAAACAATATTGTTGCAACAAAGATTAGAGGGTGTTCACTCTGCTCAGATAGCTGAGCTAGTGGCTTTGCAAAAAGCCTGTGAGTTCGCCAAAGACAAGGTGGACAACATTTGTACAGACAGCCATTATGCTTTAGGGGTGGTACATGATTTTGGGCAGCTTTGGAGAGAAAGAGAGAGAGAGAGTGGGTTTTTGACCTCTTCAGGAAATCAAATTAAAAATTCAGGGTACATAAAATCATTGTTAGATGCACTTTTGTTACCTAAAAAGCTGTCTGTAACCAAATGTTGTGCCCATCAAAAAGGAATAGATGCTGTAACAAAGGGCAATAATTTGGCAGACCAAGCTGCTAAATAAGCAGTAACATAGTTACAAAAGGTAACAATGTGGCAGACCAAGCTGCTAAACAAGCAGTAACATGGTTACAAAAGGTAACAATGTGGCAGACCAAGCTGCTAAACAAGCAGTAGAAGATTGTTGTAAAATCTGTGCATGTAACTATGACAAACTCCACCAGTAATGATGTTTGATTTAAAAAAATTGTCAGTCTTTCAAGCTGAAGCATCACAGGGAGAAGTTCTGAGTTAGCTCAAGAAAGGATGTAGAAAATCCTCTGATGGCATATGCGACATCCGGACGGCTGACTGGTGGCGCCTGCCTCTTTGCTACCTTACCTGGTAAGGACATATCATCTACCAGCCCATGCAAGTAAGACAGCTTTATTTAATCAAATTACCCGAAGTTGGTATGCTCCTCATTTCTCCGCCTTGATACTTTATTATGTACAAAATTGTAGTATTTACTTGGAATATAACATAAGCAAACATGCCAACAGCAAATCTGCATGTTTACCTCCAGGCTGGGGATCTTTTGTTAATATACAGCTGGATTTCATCCAGATACCCAAGACTAATAATTTACAATTTATTTTGGTGCTAGTGTGTATGTTCTCAGCATGGGTGAAAGCTTACTCATGTTGCAAAGCTGATGCAGTCACAGTTATTAAAAAAATATCTAATTGTATACCAAGATTCAATATACCCAGCATTGTTAACAGTGACCAGGGAACTCATTTTAATAATAATCTGTTTAAAGAGTTATGTAAAGCTTTCAATACTAAGTTGAGTCTTCACTGTCCCAACCATCCCCAGTCATCTGAATTAGTGGTAAACAGGACCCGTAAAAATAAAATTTCATAGATTTGTGCTAAAACCCATTTAAAGTGGCCCGAAGCCCTTCCCTTAGCATTAATGAGTATGAGGGCCTCACTGAATGCCACCAGGAAATTGAGACCATAGAAAATATTAATGGGAGAGACCCATGGCCCTTCCAGCTACCCCTCCAGTGGGAAATGCCGATTTAACTTTGTCAGATGATGCTGTGATTTCTTATTGTAACTCCTCAAAATTTTGCAGCAATATCATCGAACAGTAACAGCCCTGTCATCAACTACAACCAGGTGATTGGATGTATGTGAAGGTTTTTCAGAGGAAAAACTGCCT
Source organism: Protopterus annectens (assembly GCF_019279795.1). Classification (NCBI taxonomy): domain Eukaryota; kingdom Metazoa; phylum Chordata; order Ceratodontiformes; family Protopteridae; genus Protopterus; species Protopterus annectens. The sequence goes on along the minus strand of NC_056737.1, from coordinate 922,833,704 downwards.
CAGACCAAGGTGAAAGGGGCCTTTCCAGGTCCTGCTAATGACTTTGACTGCAGTTCACTGTGCAGGACTACTAACGTAAATCCATTCATCTCATTGCAAAAAGGCCTGTCGTGTGGGGACCCCAGATGAATCATCGCAGGCAACAGAGAGAAATCGAGGTGTGACAAATCATCTGCCCATTAAGAAGGTCAACTTCAGTAGCTTCTTGCTGGTCCTTCGGCAATATGCCAAGGATCTAAACAAAACAAACTGCTTTATATGTTCACATATACCTCATCATTCTAAGGCAAGGATTCCTATGATTCCCATCCCTGCATCACAAGTGTCATTTGAAAAGGACCTTATTGACATCAGCTTAACCTGGCTTAATTAACTGATTTTTTAAAGGTTGTGTCTCACCACACATCATGGAAACACGTTATGCCAAAAATGAGACTATACCAGTAGAAAAAAAGCAAATGCAATGACACCAGGCATAAAAGTGTGTTAGACTCTTTCCACTTAAAAAGCTATGACTGGGGGCATGGCATGGACATAATTGACCGTTACTACATCTGTAGTGATCGTGCCTACCCCTGGTTGCCTACAGACTGGTCTGAATGTTGCTTTGTAGGCTATATTACTCCTGCTATTCAACATTTTGAACACCCACCAGCAGGTAGATTAAAAATTAAGCAAGCAAGCCACTGGACAGAGCAAGTATTTTCAATTTTTAATCGTGGGTATAGAGTGCAAAGGACAATGCTTGAAATCACCATGCTTGCTCAAATTCTACAAGAGGTGGCCAACAAAACTTCACATCAGAATGGCAAATCAAAAAATGACTGAAGTGTTACAAAATCAAATGGCACTTGATATAATGCTTGCTGCAAAGGGGGGCGGGTCATGTGCCCTCATAGGGAGTCGTTGCTGTTCATATATTAGTGACTATTATGATGAACAGGAAAAACTGGCAAATTTCATGAAACAAAGGGCCAAAGAGTTGGACAGCACATCCAAAAATTAGACACTTTTTGGATGGTTAGGCAGTATTTTTCGTAACCTGGAAACTAGCATAATGCAGGGTATTGTCATTGTACTCTCTATTATATTTGTGACCATTTTGGTATTTTCTATTCTAAAGTCAGTAATTACAAGATGTTTAACCTCACCTGCACATGAAATGCCGCTGCATGCACAACTCAATGACAGTTCTATTTTGACAAAAAATGATGATAAATATTATGATGCTGAGGTGTATTTTATCAAGTTAAAAAATAAAAATATAATTATATGTATGGTATGACACTAATAGTGTCAGAGGGAGAAAACTGTTATGGGACAAGACCAGCTTATTAAAATGTATATTAATTTCACTTTATTAATGCTATAATATGATTGTTAAAAAATGCAAATATAATTTGTATGCAGAGCTGGGAAAAATACAGCTTCATAAGCTACAGTATTACTGTTCTTTTCAAACTGCATTCTTTTAGTATGTAATAAGAGAGAATCGTACGTATTGCATGAAGTGAGGCATGTAGTTATTACAAAAAGGAATTTGTTAGCCTGACTCCTCCAGGCTAGGAGTGCATTGTTGCTAGGGCAGGATTGAAACATCAAAGGTCAGAAACAAGGCCACTTGGAAGCAGGTAAATCATGTATAAAAAGGTGTTCACGTGAAATTTAAGGCAAAAATCACGAGGGATGAGGACATTTTCAAAGTTTTCTATAGGACACAATCATTATAATGTAATAAAATTGCATGCGCAGTTTGATAAGAAAATGTATAAAAATACAGTTTTTGTATGTAAAGTGAGAATGCTTCATCAAGGGCTATAAAGACTGACTCCCAGTGCTGTAAGAATAAAATTTCTGTTTGCACATAAAGGCATATAAGGTAAATTCTTAATCTTATTTATTTATGACTATAACATATAAAGTTTTACTTATCTATGTTAAAAATCCCTATTCTAACATTTGTGTTACTCCACTCTTTTCTATGCTATGTTTTCTCTCCATCCTATACCCTAACGATCATCCTAATTCCCCTCTGCAACACAGATAACATTATTATGGGCAACCAACCAACCAGCTAATTCATTTATCTTAATTTTTCTGTCTTTTATGTTAACTAATCAGTAGTTATATCATTTGTCTTTCAAATATTGAATTATAAAATAAACATGCTATACATCAAAATACTTACTTCTTGTTTGATTATTACTATTATTTTTTTTTTTTTTGCAAACTACTCACATGCTTGACATTTTTTTCTTTGTCCTCTACTTCAAATGGGCTTTGCAAAAATTCTGATTTGTATGATGGATCTGCTCTTATATGTTTAGTGACAATGATTATTTGTGATTAATTGTGTTTAGTTTAGAGTTTATGAATATTCTGGTGTCTTTTTTTTACTGTTATCTTTCGGCATATAGATTTCAAGTTTAAACAGCGATCTTTTCAAAACAGCAACAAAATTCAAAAATGTCATGACCAAACACAGGGCTGTTTTTAAAGGATCCAAACAGGTGCACTGCTGCAACTGTCAGAACCTCATTAGTTAAAACTGACCACAAATCAATCACCTTTGAGCTGGCACTAACACCAGAACTCACGAAGGGTGAAATCAGACTAAAGAACTTCACCATGACAAACTATACCCTGCTAGGTGAACATACAAATGCATTCCAAGCCCCACCCCAAGCTGGAAGTGGTAATTGTGCCAAAGCTTACACAAAAGCCCTGTACAATCACTTGCATAAGTGTATAAACTCGACTGTACCAGAAAGAATCAAAGCCAGAGCCCCAAGTAAAAACAAGCTGCCATGGCAGACATCCAGCATCAACAAACTTTACAATAAATGGAAAAAGTTGCTGTCCAAGAAAACAAAGGCAAGGCCCCAACAATGGAAAAGTACCCTCCTCAGCCTCAGCAGGCAAATAATACAATTTGTATAAACCTCCAAGGGCTCTTTTGAGAGAAACTTAGTAATTACAGCCAAGGATAACAATAAAGCCTCAGCTACATTCTTAATCTAAAGGGTAGGACCCAAGCATGTGTAGAACTAGTGGCCAACAGTTTCATATACACTAACCCCACAGAGATAGCAAACCTGCTGGTGGATAGGTTTGACGAAAATTTAATTCCCTTATCCCCTCCTAACTTATAACAAACCTTCCCTTAAACTTCCCCCTCACTCTACATATCTGAAGAGCAGGTCATCAAAGCCTTGTCCAAGGCAAAAACACAGCCTCTATAGGACTAGATGTCACCCCAGGCTGTCTTCTAAACAGGCTAAAACATGAACTACCATCACCACTAAGTAGCCTTTTCAATCGTAGCCTAACCACAGGCTTTGTTCCTGCAGAATGGAGAGCAGCAACAGTTATTCCCCTCCACAAAGGTGGACTAGCAACAGACCCAGGGAATTACAGACCCATAAGCTTGGCTAGCCTCATCTGTAAGGTCATGGAATGTATTATTATGGACTTCATACATTTATTTATTTATTATTTATTGCATTTGTTTACTGGGAAAGTCCACTGGGCCTTGGAGAGCCCATTTTCAGTGGAGGCCCGGGAGAAAAGCTCCACATACAAATTATACAGAAATTAATTTAGTTACATGAATGCTTAGAGGGCTAGACAGTAGCAATAATAGGCATGGATTTTTAGGTAACACAGTATAATGTACATGCAAGAGTTAGACTGAAATTAAACAGGTAGCAGGGCAATGGATTGAGTAGTAGAATAGGGGTACAAAGAAGACAGGGATGAAAGGTTCAGGAAGTAAGGTGGGTATAGCGAGAGAGGGTATGTATCACATTTTTGGGTAGGTATCAGGGGTAGGCACAACTGGGATGGTTAGAGTGCAGGTTGGCAAGAAGGAGGAGGATGGGAAAAGAGTTGGGGAATAGGGGAGATAGGTTTTAGAGAGAGTTATTTTTGGCATGGGCATAGCCAGCAAGAGGAGAGGTATTGTCTAAGTGACCTTTAAATAGGGCAGGGTTACTAATGGAGGATATTATGGATGGGAGGGAGTTCCAGAGTTTGGAAACAGTATAGGAATAGAGCATTTGACTGGTTGGGAGTTGAGGTTTGTTGACTTTGAGAAGAGTTTTATTTTCTGATCTAAGGGGTCTATTTGGCTGGTACAAGGTCAGCAGGGAGGAGAGAGATGGGCATGATGTGGGGTTATATATTAGTTTATGTGCAGTAGTTAAGTGAAGGTAGTTTAGATAGAGTGGTAGTTCAAGCCAGTTGAGTTGCTGTAAAGAGGAGCAGTGGTGAGTTGAGGATCTAGCATTTGTTACGAATTTGGCAACCTTATAACATGAATCTAGCTTGGTTTTGAGGGATGAGTGAATATTTGTAAGGATAGGGGCACCATATAGCAGGGATGGAAGTAGACAACTAGAAATAAAGACACAGGTGACCTCCAAACCCTGGATCCTACCCAATTCGGTTTCATGAAGGGCAGATCCTGCCTGTTAAATCTGGTGGATTTCTTTGAAAATGTGACCAAGGCCATTGACAAGGGCAAATCTATGCACACATCATATCTTGACTTGACAAAGGCTTTCAACATAATCTCACATTCAGGCATTACTGATAAACTTAGCAAACTGAATTTAAACCCCTTTGTTGTAAGATGGGTTGCAAACTGGCTCACAAAGCAGACACACACTATCAAAGTGGGTGACTCCACATGAACCAACAGACCTGTTACCAGCAGGGTGCTACAGGGCCAATGCTGGGTCCCCTACTGTTTGGTATATACTTCTCAGAAGTTTAGGTCAAAGCTAAGGAATTGTGGCTGACCAAGTTTGCAGGTGATTACAAACTAGGCGCAATCATTGATCCCAGAAATTATGTCAGTATACTTCAGGAGGGTCTCACACAGACCAACGACTGGTGTATTAGTCACGGTTTCAAACTGAATGCAAAGAAATGCATTATCATTCCCTGTGGCACAAACAATGTCCCTTCGCACTATCAAATCAACAACAATACCCTAAGTACCCATGAAGTGGTAAGGGACCTGGGATCACAAGTTGACTGCGACCTTAACTTCGACCATCATTTGTCTACTGTAGTAAGGAAAGCCTTCTATGTAGCACACTTGATTAGTAAAGGCATCACCTCAAGAGTAAAAGAAGTTATAACCCCCTATATTTGGCACTTATCGAGCTTGTAATTGAGTATAGCACCCTGTTCGGCATGTGCCATACTAAGTACCTGCAGCAATTAGACAGAACTCAGAGGTTTCCAACAAAGAAGATCAAGGGGAACCAGCATGTGTCTTACACAGACTGACTAAAGTCCCTGTCACTATACTCCTTATTGTATAGACTTCTTATGGGAGACTTATGCCTGGCCTACAGAGCAATCCGAGACCCAAACCCAATTACCTTGCTGCATATTCATAAATCAAGCAGGACTCGGGCCAACCATTCCAGAGACCTAAATATGGCCTACAACTTAAATAGAACATGCTGGATGGACAGCTTTATCTCTCAGTGATTGACGCGTCTTTGGAACAGGCTACTGATTCATGTGAAACAGAGCACCTCTATGGCACTGTTCAAATGATCCAGTTGGTGGTTGCAGTTTTTTATTTACACAATTGGGCAAACAAATCAGAACTTTGCGTAGTAATATTTGGCATTCTAGGCTTTTTAAAGCCTATCAGAATCATAACATAACACCTAGAGGCTTAAGAATTAAACATCAGCCTTTAGTTAGTAAAGCAGATGAAACTCTATTACAGGAATGGAAATTGGCTCAGCAGAAGGCCTCCATGTCCTTTGTGAATATACTAGCCTCTTTTTATGATAGGACGGTACAAGTCAATATTTGTGATGTGCAAGAAACCTGTCATCGGTTGAAGGAATATGAAAGTTTACCTAATTTTAAGGATAATTTGAGTAAACTATCTAGGGAATTAGTGGTCTTTGAGAACGGCTTGAAGGAGAAGAAATTACATAAATTCACTAGGGATGTTGAAGATTATGAAAAAGGCAAGCCTTTTGAGTCACAGAGAAGTGTAAGGTTTGCCGAGGGTACCAGGACTCCTAGAAATCCCATTTACTCACGTAAAAAAAGACCCAGGTCAATATTAAAGAAAGACTTTTCACAGGGTACTACCTCTGGTGAGGAATCCTCTGTCACAGATATGGAAGTTAACCACATTGATGATTCTCCTGTCTCCAAAAAGGGTCGCAATTCTGAATTCCCTTTAGACGTAAGAGACACAGGGGGGGATGCAAGCACAGGTGCAGCAACATTAGAAGATTTTCTTCAGTCCATAGTGAAATGAACCCAGTTTATTCAAACATACATAATATTTCCAGTTATGTATTAACCTCTGTTCAGGAATCTTTGATAAATAAAGGTCTTGGTTTCATTCCCGGATTTTTTGTGGATGAGAGTGTTTTTGTTGCTGATATTATGGCTTTTTGTCGTAAAATTAATTTGAAACTTTTCTTTGATCAACAGGATAGTTCTCAAAGATCTGCTGAATTCAGGTTTTTACCATCTAACTTCAATCCACCTATGGACAAGCATGTGGCTATATTTCAACAAGCTATCATTAAGGATTTACACCACGATATGGGTTCAGGCAATATTTTGAGACAGAATCTTAATTCAGATGAACAACAGGCCTTAGATGATCTCAAATCTAATACTAACATTGTTATTCTTCCGGCGGACAAGGGTGGGGCGATTGTGATTATGGACTCCAGTTATTACTGGGCTGAAGGTAAAAGACAATTGTCTAACAATCAGCATTACTTCCATATGTCCTTGGACCCCACTCCTAATTTTAAGAAAGCCATAGATGATTTTCTGGATTCTGCAGTAGATGAAGGGATTATCAGTGCCAAAATCAGAATTCAACTAACAGTACCCTTGTAAACAATACTTATATTTACTACCTAAAATCCACAAATCTCTCAGGGAACCTCCCGGTAGACCAATTATCTCGGGGATTGGTTCACTTACCGAACCTTTATCTGTTTATTTAACCGAGCACTTAAAGCCCCTGTTGACACATATCAGGGCCAGGATTAAGGATACAACCGAGTTTCTTCAAATAGTCACGGAATCTCAATTGGAACCCAACTGGCTTATGTGCAGTTTTGATGTCAAGTCTCTATACACCTGTATTCCCCATTGGGCCAGATTGCTGGCACTGGAATTTTGGCTTAATAGAATAAACATCTATCCACCTGGTTTTAACACCCTTTTAGTTTGCATGGCTGAACATGTACTTACCAGGAATGTTTTTTACTTCCAAGACCAATGCTATTGGCAGATTCAGGGTACTGCGATGGGGGCATCTTTTGCCCCAATTTATGCTGATTTATTCATGGGGTATATAGAGGAACAGATTATCTATGATGGCATGCATAATTTATATTTACCTGAGATTGACATCTGGCACCGTTATCTTGATGATTGTTGGTTAGTTTGGAGAGGGGGCCCGGAATATCTCCAAGAATTTGTGGAATATCTTAACTGCAACAAGTGGGGGGTTGAATTCACTGTTAATTACAATATACAAGAAATAGATTTTTTGGATGTACATTTGGAGCGCAATTCAGATCATACTTTAAGAACTACAGTTTACAGGAAGTATCCCCAAATACAATAGTTTGTTACATGCGTCCAGTCTCCATCCCAGACACATCATCAATAATATTTCCAAATTGCAGTTTCTCAGAATTAAAAGAATTTGTTCTTCACAGCAGGACTTCACTACATGTCATCATGATCTCACCAATAGATTTTTAGAAAGAGGGTACAAGCATGACAATGTTAAAACGGCATCAATATGGGCTTCCAATCAATCGAGGGACAGTTTATTAACATACCGATCTAAACACATTAGTGGCAATCAAGATACCCTCAGGTTAGTTACAACATTTGGAAGGAATACCCAACAGGTCACTCAAATTATCAACAAACATTGGAATGTACTTAAAAGTAACATACAACTTGATGACTGGTTGGGGGATAGATGTCAGTTTTCGTACAGAAAAGGAAAAACCCTTGGGTCACACTTTTTACATTATAAGAGGACCATGACCAAAATGAATATGTATCATCAAATTACTCTCTCGGGGTATAAATTAGTGGGGTGCTATCCATGTGGGCACTGCGCCTTCTGTAAACACATTTTTAAAACCAAGAACTTTACCAGTAAAAATATGGGCAAATTATTTGACATCAAATGTTTTGCTAATTGTGGAAGTGAGTGGGTCATTTATTTAGCCACATGCATATGTCAATCGTTCTACATTGGTCAAACATCCAGACAGTTCAGATGTCGGATGTCCGAACATCTGGGAGATATTAGAAATGCTAGAATGACCAATGCTTTATATAAGCACTCACTGATTCACAAAACAGCCAAATTCACTTTTACCATTATTGACAGAATTATTGGAAACAAAGGCTTTAGAACAGGATGGCACAATTTATTGAACACCAAAGAAAAGAAATGGATAGTCAAACTAGGTGGTCTTTTTCCACCAGGTTTAAATGACAAATTATGATATAGTATTCATGATTATGCTGATTCTCCAGTATACCTTTTTTGTTATTTCTTATTATAAATATTTTTTATATTTTATTTTCATTATATATCATGAAATTTCTTAATAATCTAACATATTTGGTTTATATCAATTTTTGTATGTTGTTTTTTCGCATTCCACTTGTGCATATTATTATGGATATTCATATAACAATTGAATCAAACATATTGTATGAACTATTGATCCTTGCTCTCTTTACAGGAAATTATGTCATTTTTTTCTATAATTGGGTACTCTATTTAAATGTAAATCCTGAACTACTGACCATGTATAACCACTGAAGAAAGCTATATGCTGAAACCGGTCTGGTAACTACAATAAATTATTTCTGCTTCGAGTCCCTGGTGCTGGCCTCCTTCTTTTGGTTACATTCAAGTTGCCTTGGCCTGTGCATCTACCGTACTTGCTAGCGTATCTTCGAGTGATCACTGTTCAAGAGGAACCTGTACAAGTGGATGGGGCACCGTAAATTCTTACTGGGGATAGCACCCACAACCATCCTGGATATAGGCAGTCATTACTAAATGCAGTCTATTACATTGAGATGAAATGGCTAGACTTAAAATGACCTCTGGGTCGATAGCCTAGTAATCTCCTATGATTTAGAAATTAAGAAAATGGTCATACTAGGTTTGAAAAGTAGCCCTTGTCTGTTTTCAAAGTGCGTGTTTATGTGTAGAACAGTGGAATGAATGAGAACTTTAGAAGACTAAGGTACAAAACCAGTGCTGATAACTTCTGTCAGAGCTACCAAAAATGTACATTGGACATTCTAATGGTGTAATGCCTCTGCATTTTAAGCCTGCATTCCAGAAAGTATCTGCATAATTATACAATGAATATAATAACTTAAATCCACTCCAATTATTAAAAAAATAATCCAATGATTGTGAGTAGAGTTTCAGTTGACGATTCATTAAATGTCACTTTTCAGTGTAGTTCAGGAGAACTCGAGTCATTTTAACTCGACTTGAAATATTCGAGCAAAATACAATAAATAATATAAATTAAATAAATACTTAAAATATTTCCATGTTTGTAATATTATCCAATACAACTGTACTCATTTAAGTTATTTCATACATAAAGATAAAATCAGCATGTTTTTGTAAGAAAAAAAGACAACTTTGATCACCAACTACATGAGCAGTGTAAAATCAGCCCAGTCACTTAAAAATTGTTCAGTGTATGAGTATTATACAAAAATATAATCTGATCCATGTCTGCAATAAGTTTTAAATTCAATCTGTTCATACTGTGAACATGAGCGAATTATGTTTATTTGAGAGCCTATCTTTAAGTCTACAATTTAATTAAAGGGTACAAGGTTCTCAGACAAGGGAAAAGTTATAGAACCAAAATAGACGCAAGTCACACTGCATTTATAATAAAGTAATTTGCAGTCCACTAATGGTATAATGATAATCAAAACAACCAAAATGCTTTTTTACACATTTTCTGCATTTTTCTATGGACAAAAACAACCTAGGTCCAAAGCCATGGTTTCAAAGAAGTCCAACATTTCAACATAATACACAGTTCCAAGCACACTACCTCCAAAACAACCTTATAATAAATAGCAATGTCAGGAAGACCTTGCTAGGTCCTAAGATTCCAAAATTTGCTAAAATGTACTAAACTGATAGTCATACACAGATAGAAATAAGCACTAAACTATATTGTTGTAACCTTGTAGCACAGAAATGTTTAAAAATGCCATAAACAATGTAATGAATGATTAGTGAAATAACTCCATGACAAAACATATCCAGATTCCAGCATATATCCAAATACAGCTGATTTAGTAATCCTACACTGTAAAATAAATCTGATTACTGAACAAAGAAATCACAAAAATAATACAGAAAAATGGACTTAAGTTGTAACCAAATGCTATCATTCTGGACAATCTGAATATTTCTTTCTATTATTCCATTGCTTCACATTCTCAATGACTAAAAATTCATATGAGGTAGTAACTTACACTGTTCTTAGCAAATCAATATTTCAAATGTTAATCTGTCTATCTGATCAAAATGAAAGCAATACAAGTCTCACAACTATCTAGAAGTCTGTAAACCCTTAAACCCTTAGGGACTCTGTTCATCTTTAAGCACTGTTTAAAAAATGATTTATCCCAAACAAACATCTCTACTTATACGACTTTTTCTCTAGCAGTTTGATTGTATCTGCCTAGAGGATTATTATGCTATTGAAAATGAATCTACTGTTTTGTGTAATGTTTTTCTCTCTTTCTGTTTCTAATATCAGTTCCTCCATTTCTTCCTTTCAATTCCACAGACTTTCTACCTTTTCTAAGCATAGCCATGATATTGTTTGCTAAATCTGGAACTAAATGGTGGGCCATATCACTTACTGTATCATCAAATTAGTTGACTTTTCCCATGGCCCCAAACCTTCACAAAACAACAAGTAAAACGATAGAGAATGAACAGTGATTTATTTGTAAACTGTGCTGATTCTTTACATTTTATAATTTATTATGAATATTATGAATATATATTTTGTTTAAATGCATTTGTATTTTTTTGTCATGTGACTCAAAAGCATGTATTTGTTCAAGTTTCTTTACTTGTATTCTTAGTTCTAATTAAGTCCTTGTCAAGGAACAGAAGTACTTAACTGTGGTTTATTAATGCAGAAACATTTAGAAGGTGGTTGCTTGTTTCTTCCTTGTTGCCATGTAAGTATGTTTTGGTGACTGTTCTATTATGTGCTGTGGTCTCATGGCTCATTATCTGTGGATTAAAAATGAAAAGTGACTTCCTCATTATGAATAGTGTATCTGTGGCAGATCTGTTTCTGACTATGTGGTATATAGCTCTATCTAGATTTGCCCTTTCAGATATATACCTATTATCTCTACTTTTATTGGATACATTTTAGGCATTTAAAGTTCATCTGGAGTAGAAGGCAGAATGGTTGCTCAAGATGTCCTATACATAGGCAAAAAGGCTTTTACTTTGTTTGTTACTAGACTTCAATGTTCCATAAATATGCTTCCTATATTTCTTTTATTGCCCCTGTGGTATCCTGTAGTTAATATTTTAAATTTCACACTTTGCTTTTTTTGTCTGTGTAATGACTGGAAGGGGGTCTCATTCTTATCCATGAGGTTTAACCATTGTTTTATCCCAGTAAAGTTTGCCTCCTTTTATTTTGGTGTTTATTGAGATACTCTTCTTACTGCTTTTTTATTTGTTTTGTCTCCTGCTTTGTTTTCTTTTTCCTGACTAACCAGATAGTAAACAGTTATCCATTGCAATTCACCCTTCAGTACCATTTGGAATACTGGCTTTAGTTGGGGTACTACCTGTTCATCATTTAGTACCTGATGGAATGCTTGCATTAGATGAGGTACTACCTGGTCATCCTTCAGTAGTAAGGGGAATGCTATCACTGATTGAATTCTTCATCACCATATGGAATGCTGGCACTGATTGAAGTACTAACTATTCATCCTTCAGTACCACACAGTGTGCTGACCTTGGGTGAGTTACTACCCATTCATCCTTCAGCACTGCATGTGATGTTGGCTTTGGTTGAGGCACTGTCTGCAACATTGATGTTTCCTTTCCAGAAAGATTTAAATATTCATGTTAATGAGAACTTTCTTCTTCTGCTTGAGCACTCCACTGGAATTAGAAATGTGCATGAATCTTAGGAGCTATGGCAGATAAACAGTTTACGTATTTGTTTTGTAACATCGTTAATATCTGATTTAACTTAAGATACCCACGGCAAAATTTTGAAACAGCAAATCCTAAGAATGTGCCATAGCTGCCTTATCACAAAACAGTCCTGTACCTTAACCCCCCTTTAATAGAACATCCCAAAGGAATGAAGAAAAAAGCAGGTACTAGCCACCACGCTGAACAGCTTCAAAACACAATTAAAAACACAAGAATGAGCGCTTTTGGGACCAAGCCCTTCTTCAGATATAAAACTCAAATGAAACTGCAGTTTTATATAGCTCTTCAGTTAACATTCAGTACTGCATCCTCCTTTTTCTTAGTGCAGGTCTTAAAGGTATAACCCCATATAAACCTGGAGTTTTATATGCTGCTAGTTCAGTGATCCATTTAGTCTCATTCAACTGTCTCATTAATCAAATCACCTCCCTTTTTGTTTATATTTACACATTGTATAACCATAAACTTAAATGTATGATTTTCATACTTAGAAATGTGTTGGGAAAGTGCATTATGTTCATGTTTTAATCTTACTGAAGACAAATGGATCAAAATTCTGTTTTTCAGCATACAGTTAGTTTTTCCTACATTGAATGAACTGCAGTCTTGACAGAGACAGGTAAACAACATTCTTTGTTCTACAGTCTGCATACAAAAAAAAACAATATTGTTTTCCTGATACAGGGTGTACATAGGATTCTTGCAGAACATACACAAATCCAAAGTTCCAAATAATCCAAAAGAAACAAACCAAACACCAGGAAAAGGATTGGTATAACTTTTTACTGATGCATTCCGATACCACGGCTTTCACCTTCAAAGGAATAACCATTTTCATCAAACAGCTGCTTATATGCTCATACAGCATCAATTTTAAAATTGCTTTGAACCAATGATCTTTATACATCCATTAAAACAGTATCAAAACACATTGTAACAAGTGTTAATATCTGTTATGACTTTGCGGATAGAACAGATGCTAGTTATCTATTGAATGTACTATGTTCTTCATCTGTAACTATGTTTGTAATATTTTAATTGCCAAGATTCTTAATCTGTAACTATGTCTGTAATATTTTAATTTGTGGAGGTTTTCTCCCCGGGCCTCCACTGAAAATGGACCTGCGTCCAGTCGGACATTCCCGGTCAACAGATATAAATAAATAATAAATAAATAAATTTAAAGTGCCCCTTACATATTGCCTGTATAAACATATAAACCATGCATAAAAACATTAAACAAATACAAAATTGTTGCCCTTCATTATACAAATGCCCCACTGTCTCCAACACCTTATATGACCATGTGCAAAAGAAAATTCCATTGACTAACCATAAAGAAGAGGAGAAAGCAGCATAACATTATTTTATGCATTCATAAATGATTTCTACATGCCTCAACATGATTGACATTGTAGATATTTAACTGCTTTGACACTATGTTGTTCACTGGGAAACAGAATGTTATGTCAGAACATAACTTTGTCCTAACGGAACTGTAAGTTCAAATTCAATTCTAAATTCAATCCCCTGGGACAAAGTGTTCTGTAATTTATGATACATTTGGTCTCCAACTGAAGTAACCTGTCTACCAAAATATCCCCACTGTTTAATCTTGGTTTGGCTAGCACACTAAAGAAGAAAGACTCTTTGGAACCCCCATGTTTTCGTATAAAGTGATCTGCCACAGGACTCTCCACTCTAGCTCTCCTGATATCACTCATATTTTCCATCATTCTCCTTTTTACAGATCTTTTGGTCTGCCCAATGTACCATTTAGTGGGTGTACAACTGCATCCAATTATGTACACAACTCCCTTTGAGTCACAATTATATAGGTCCATAGCTCTGTATGTTTTCCCATTAATATTCTCCCCATCCAAATTCCTGATGTTCCTACAAACCACACATCTACCACAGGGAAAACTACCCTTCCTGTCGAAGGCACTACTCAGGTTCCTCGTCCATAATAATTCCTTTAAATTTTTAAACCTTCCATACGAGAAGGTAACCCTGTGTGGAAAAATGTCCCCGTATTTTTCATCACTAAGGACAATGGGCCAATACCTCTTTATCAGTTGTTTCTAAATATCTGAGAATGGAGAAAATTTGTTTACAAAAAATAGGGGGTCATGCATTTCCACCCTAAACAACTCATTTTCCCTTTGCATGGGGGTTCCACTCTCTCTATATCCTGTCTCATGTGCTAGACCTAACTTTTGTTTTAACTCTGTTTTCTGCTGACTTCAAAATACTGTTTTTACATCCCCTACTAAGAAGTCTATCTCTCACTGCCCTAAATTCATTAGATAAATCCTTCTCGTCAAATGTGTTATTCACTATCCATAAAAATTCATCATAGGGTAGAGAATCCAAAAGATGGGGGGCATGCATGCTATCGGCAGTTAAAAAACTATTAACTGCAGTGTTATTCCTTTGAAGGTGAAAGCCGTGGTACCGGAATGCATCAATAAAAAGTTATACCAATCTTTTTCGTGGTGTTTGGTGTGTTTCTTCTGTACATAGGATTCTACCTCCTCAATATATTCACATGCTTTGCAATTTCTGCACTTTCGTATACCTACACGTTGTGTAAAGTTGTTCCCACATTTTTTTTTATCTTCCCTTCATGACATAATAAATCTTTCAAATTTTTGTTTATTCTAAATCCAAAGACTGTTTTTGCCTCCACTACCTTACCTATTTTTTCATCTGTCAGCAAAACATTCCAATTCTGTTTTATTGTATCACATATCCCCCCTATGTTATTACTATATGTTAACATTAGCCTCACATTGTCCATTTGTGAGGCTTCAGACTGAACAGGTGATCCATCCTGTTGTCTGTGGGAAAACCATGGCCTGAACCTAATGCTTCTGCACTGTTTACTCCTAGTAATAACATCTTTAACTCTATTCTCATTATATCCCGTTCGACAAAGGTTACTCTCTGACTTGTCTATTTCCTGTTCAAAGTGTGTATCCTGTGTACATATACGTGAAATTCTATCAACCTGCCCTCTTATTATACCATTGAATGTATATCTTGGATGCATGCTGTCATAAGATAGCATGCTATTCTTCCAACAGTTTTTTCTGAATAAGGTCGTGTCCAAAACTCCATTCTCATCCCTCAGCAGTTTTACATCCAAAAAGTCCAAAGCTCTGTCAGAATACTGCATGGTGAACCTAAGGAAAGTGGTCGTAGATTCCAAATATTCAACAAATTTTTGTAAATCCACAAGCCCCCCCATAACAAAAAAAGTCATCCACAAAACGCACATAGAAACGTAACTTGTCCTTCCATGGATGTTGTCCTCCATATATATATATATATATATATAAAACTTCATTCTCCCAGTAAGCCAACACTAAATTTGCATAAGTGTTGGTGCAGGGGTGCCCATAACCATCCCCTGCTTCTGGCGATAATAAGCATCTTGACACATGAATATGTTGCTTTCTAACACCATTTTAAGCAGCTCACTTATGAGCCTAATGTTATCCACCTCAAAGTTAGTTACTTGTGATAGTGTGTGTTCTGTGGCTGATATGCCATAGGTATTGCTAATGACAGTAAATAAATTCTTTACATCTAGTGTAATCATAATATAGTTCTGTCCTTCATTCTGTATAATACACTCATGCAACAATGTTAGAAAGTGTCCTGTATCCCTTAGTATATTGGGAAATTTGTCTGAAACTTTCTTTGCAGTATTCCAACAGAGCTTTGGACTTTTTGGATGTAAAATTGCTGAGGGATGAGAATGGAGTATTAGACATGACCTTATTTAGAAAAAACTGTTGGAAGAATAGTATGCTATCTTATGACAGCATGCATCCAAGATATACATTCAATGGTATAATAAGGGGGCAGGTTGACAGAATTTCATGTGTATGTACGCAGGATACAAACTTTGAACAGGAAATAGACAAGTCAGAGAGTAACCTTCGAAGGGGATATAATGACAATAGAGTTAAAGATGTTATTACTAAGACTAAACAGTGTAGAAGCATTAGATCCAGGCTATGGTTTTCCCAAAGACAACAGGATGGAACACCTGTTCAGTCTAAAGCCTCACAAATGGACAATGCGAGGCTAATGTTAACATAGTAATAACATAGGGGGAATATGTGATATAATAAAACAGAATTGGAATGTTTTGCTGACATGAAAAAATAGGTATTGTAGTGGGGGAAAACCAGTCTTTGGTTTTAGAAGAAACAAAAATTTGAAAGATTTATTATGTCATGAAGGGAAGATAAAAAAAAAGTAGGAACAACTGTACACAACGTGCAGGTCCACGAAAGTGCAGAAATTGTAAAGTATGTGAGTGTATTGAGGAAGCAGAATGCTATGTACACCCTTTATTAGGAAAACAATATTGTTTTGATTTGTATGCAGACTGTAGAACAAAGAATGCTGTTTATCTGTCTGTCTGTGAAGACGGCAGTTCATTCTATGTAGGAAAAACTAACTGTATGCTGAAAAACAGAATTTTGAACCATTTGTCTTCAGTAAGATTAAAACATGAACATAATACACTTTTCCAGCACATTTCAAAGTATGAAAATCATAAGTTTAAGTTTATGGTTATACAATGTGTAAATAAAAACAAAAGGGGAGGTGATTTTATTAATGAGACAGCGTTGAATGAGACTAAATGGATCACTGAACTATCAGCATACAAAACTCCAGGTTTAAATGGGGTTATACCTTTAAGACCTGCACTAAGAATAAGAAGGGTGCGGTACTGAATGTTAGCTGAAGAGCTATATAAAACTGCAATTTCATTTGAGTTTTGTATCTGAAAATGGGCTTGGTCCCGAAAGTGCTCATTCCTGTGTTTTTAATTGTGCTTTAAATAAAAGTTTTGAAGCTGTTCAGCATGGTGGCTAGTACCTGCTTTTTTCTTCTTTCCTTTGGAATTTTTTGTGAGCAGGCAGCCTTTGGTGAAGTATCTACAGTTTTTCTTGGCTTAATAAAACATTGCAGAACAGGGGTGATGTGGTACCATTTTTGGCCAGCATATATTTTGCAGTAAGGTTACTCAAGCTTTCAGACTAACTGGAGCCCTTCATCAGGAAATAATATTATTCATGTTAGTCTGAAAGCTCAAGTAGCTGTATTGTAAAGTGCATGTTGGTCATTTAAAAAGTATCACATCACCTCTCTTTTCTAGTGTTTTTTGTATTGTACCAGCACTGCATTTCTCCTTTTTATTGGCATCCTTTCAAAAAAACAGAACAGATATACAGATGCACTACCTGCAGAGAGGATGAAAGCTGTCACCTTTGTCAAGCTAAGCCCAGATCACTAGGCATTATCTGTACAGAGGATGCAGCTGTCAGCTTTGTCATGGTAAGCCCAGATCACTAGGGTTGAGTATCTTTGATAACCACAGCCATACTGTACTGGAAGACAATAATATTCTTGAAGAACTGTACTGACCAAACATGCTGGAGGAATAACTTCCCATATAGAGTAAAATGTTATTTATAGTAAGGGTGCACTTCATCTCCCAGTTATAAGCTTGGGGTCAACTAGGTTGTAGTCGGCACTCTGTCCCCTTTGCACCACCATAGTGGCTAGCTATCAACAGTCTTGCCAACTGGCATACACCTCAAACTCCATCCATTAAAAAAACATAGCACTGGTGTTTAAAAACCATAGTAGAAAGTGAGAAAGAGGAGCACTTTATATTTTTCTCAGTATATGTTTTTTATTTATTAAACCCTACACAGTTACTGATAGGGGAATGTTTTATGGGCTTAGTTTATTTATTTGGTAAGTAGTGTGATTGTATGAGGAATATTAACAAATTTAAGAAGAGCAGTGGTAAATCTGATAGCCAAAATCATAGGACTATTCCTGAATCATGGCAGTTATGAGGTATGTTGATGGGTAACGTTTCTTTAATTTAAAATAAAACATCACAGCATTTAATAGCCTTGCTGCATACAGGACAAATTCAAGAATCAGTGGTCATTACTGCAACCATGAAGTGGAAGTGTCTGGCTCCTTGAACCATTCAGTAGTGGGGACATTGTTGGGTTGTGCTTTATGACCTTTTCTGACACTGCATCACCTGAGTTACTGAGAATGTACTGATAGCTCTAAAGGTTACATCTAGCACCTTGTCAGCTGCAAAACTATGTCTCTGATTCAGTAAAATCTCTACAATACAGGATGCCCTTTGTACAATAGTATCCCCCTCACCAACTGGGCTATTCAGGGTTATTGAGAACTACTTCAAAAATTGCAGGGTGTAGAATTAGTTCGCATAAACAGATGTCTGGAAGAAAAGAACTTGGGTGTGATTCTCATCAAAATCATTTAGTGAATCTATGAATGAACAAATACAGGGCCATTTTAGCAGTTCACTCACTAAGTAATAAGTAAATGACTTAATTAAAAAATCAAAAATTTCATTTAATTCAGAGCATTAATGAAAAATAAAACTGCAAACAAAAAAGTGACACATAATGTCACATCATCTGTTATGACCACTTTTATAGCATCATAAAAATAACATCAGTCCGAGATCTTAGTGGAAATGATGTGGCAAACTGCTTTTCATTATAGTCCTTTGTACTACAGGCCTTCAAATCAAATTATATCTGTCTTTTGGGATTACAAAAGCATTCAAAGTAACCAAAACACAAAGGCGAAAGGTATTGAAATGGTAATTAGTATATAAAATGGTGGATGTAGTCTTTCTTCTGGTTTTCTGCAGATAATGGTGCCTTTTATTACATTTAAAGAGCTTTAAATATTCAATACATTATAAGCTGAAAAGGAAGAAAAAAGCTTTTTTTATTAGTATAATGCTTATGGAATGTGATCATGAAATATATACAGAAAGTAATAAAACATGATATCAGGGCTGCTTTTAATATTAAAATAATCAATATTTATTTATTTTTTTTTTTAATTTGTTAACTGGGTAAATAGGCGGGTCTAGTGACCCTTTTCAGTGATGATCCAAGTACCTTTAGTAACAGAATAACAGAAAATAGAGTAACAGTGATATTACGCAGATAGCAATACAAAGGGGCAACAGTAAAGTCATCTTAGGAGACATGAATCCAACAAATGATGAACTGAGTGGAAAGCATGTATAAAATGCATTCTAATCATGCAGTGCATTACAATGTGTAACAAATTTACATATAAACATTCTAAAAACAGGTTTACACATATTTACATATAATATAATACATGGCCTTGACCACAGAATGATGAATAAGGTATCATTTTATGTCACTTTTCTGTATGCAATCACAGAAAGATAAAGAAGTACCTTCATAAGGGATGCCAGCAACAACCTGCTCACCAGTCCACAGAACATCAAAGGCAGATGGAAAGAGTTCTTAAGCAGCTTCTGAATGAAGAAAACCCCACAGAAGGTGTACTGCCCCGCTTTAGCCATTGTTGAAGGAAGAGGAGGCGGCCACCCTGGAAGAAGTAAGAACAGCCCTAGGGAAAAGGAAGTCAGGGAAAACAGCAGGGTCAGATGAGGTCAACGCAGATGTGATCAAGAAGTTGGGTGATATAGGGGAGGAATGGCTCCTAAGGGTACTCAAAGCAGCATGGAGAGAAATGCATATCCCAGATGACTGGAGAATAAGCATACTAGTGCCAATGTACAAACACAAAGGGGACATTCACAACTGTGGGCAGTACAGAGGTACTAAACTCCTATCACTCTGCATGAAAGTTCTGGAGAAGGTGATTGATAAATGAATACACAGAGTATTAAAAAGAAGGATGAGAGATGAGCAGTTTGGATTCAGATCAGGATGCAGCACAACCAACCTGATGTTTATAGTGAGACAGATAGTTGAGAAGAAGCGAAGAGATGAGAAAGAGTCCAACTGGGTATTCCTAGACTTGGAAAAAGCATACGACATACAACAAGGTTCCAAGAAAGCTGATTTAGGCAGTCCTGCAATGGGTCAGAGTCTCAGAAACATTTGTAGAATCAGTGTAGGCTATGTACAAGGCCCCAGTGACTCAAGTATGAACAATGTTTGGACTCGCAGAGGGGGTTTCCTCAGTTGGAGTGGGTGTGCATCAGGGTTCAGCTATGAGCCCACTACCGCTCATACTGGTGATGGACTACATTAACAAGCAGGTTGGAGGAGACAGATCAACAGAGTTGCTGTATGCAGATGATGTGGCTTTACAGACAGACCCTGAGCAAAAACTTCAGCAAAGAATAGGAGAAACAGAACACAAAAATGAAGGCACAATGCATGAAACTGAGAACAGATAAGGCAATTGTAATGGCAGCAAATGGTGGCATTCATAAGAAGCTGAGAATTGAGACAGAAGGGTAAATAGTGGAATAGGTTAACAGCTTCAAGTACCTGGGAGGGGTGGTTAAGGAGGAGGGAAGTATGAATGATGAGGTCAAAACTAGAGTCAGAGGTGCTACAGCCAACTGGCACAGAGTGTCATGTGTATTATGTTACAGAAGAATACCAAAGAAGCTGAAAAGTAAAGTGTATGAAACAGTAGTGTGACCAGTACTACCATATGGTACAGAAACCAGGGCAGTAAAGGCAGAACAACTGAGAAAGCTAGAGGTGATGGAAATGAAGTGCCTGAGAAAGGGGGCAGGATGCACAATGTGGGGCAGATGAAGAAATGACGGCATCAGAGCAGAAGCCAAAGTAGCTCCAATTGCAGGGAAGGTCAAACAGAACAGTTTACAGTGGTTTGGGCACATGTGCAAAAAAGCAGAATAGAATCTAGTGAAGAAGATTGGGGACAGACAAAAAGAAGGTAATAGGAAATGAGGACATCCAGCAAACAGGTGGATGGATTGTGTGAGAGAAGACCTGTGATAATCAGGCATGAGTGTTGAAGAAGATAGGAGAGTGGCATTGAATAGAGAGAAATGGTGACAGTTGACAACCTGACCCCATGTAGAACATGGGGAAAAAGGGGTGATGATGATGATGATGATGTTTAATGGCTCAATGTTCATACTTAGTGTTCATATATAATACATTTCATCTTTTTTTATGATGCACAGCCATAGTGATAAGTAAAATATTGTAGTAATTAACATGTGACCATATGCTGGCAGTATTTCTAGAGGACAGCAATTTCCAAAACAGCAAACATGGTGGATAGTCAGAAAGAGCTGTCAGTCAAACCTGATCCAGTTTATGATTGATTGCAGGTGAACTTGACAGGAGAGTATTGGTAGATGTGGCTCACCTGGAAATCATCAAGGCCTTTCATTCATTTTTCACACAGGAGACTGATAATAAGAGCGGTGGGACTAGGGGTCAGACCAAGGCTGACGATCCACTTTGTAGCATATGTAAATGTTAGGAGACTGATGCTTTTGGCTGGATATATGAGGTCAAGAGTTAGGAAAGTGATAAATGGAGTACTGCATCATCTGTCATGGATCCAGCACTCTTCAACAGAGCCATAGCTATGATGGGGCAAACGATGCAATGTACCCAGATACAAACTGTTATGGGGTGCATTTGATTTTGCCATTCGGGTAAAAGTGATGAAATGGGCTTGCTAGCATAAATTTTGTAGTGACACTGAATGAATGAATGAATGAATGTTGTAAAAATGAAATGTGATTTGCAGTGGCTATCAGTAACTGCATTTTTACAGTTTCTGAGTAGTTTTTTTATTTTTTTTTGCTCCTCAACTTCAGTTTGAGGGGGGTGTCAGTATGGGGACTGCCCAGTATGCCAATTTACCTAGATACTTCAGTGTGTTTGTCTCACACATATCAGGGGGAATACAGAACAGGCTTAGCCCCTTTGCTGATAACACATAGATGTAGCAGTGGAGAAGAGTCTATTGCAGGGTTTGGAAATGGTGATTAAGTGGGCAGAAAAGTGACAGTTGAGGTTCATTGCAAACAAATGTAAAATCCTTCACTTGGGCCACAAAAACCTGATGTGAAGTATCAGCTGTGGTAGTGGAACTGATGGCAACATGAAAAGAAAAAGGATCTACAGGTGTTGATCAATCCTGGATTGTACAACCAAGTACATTTTGGGAAGGAAGTGGTAACAACAAACAGAACATTAGGTGTATCCACAGGACAGACAACTACTAAAAGGTATTGTCTCCACCCTACAGAGCCTTGCCAGACCACACTTTCAGTACTGTGTGCAGTTCAGGAGAACTTACAAGGAAAAGGGCATCAGGTTGCTAGAAAAGGTCAAATGGGAGCATCATAAGTAGTACATGGAATGCAGCTGTCCATCACATAAGGAAAGGTTTGTAATGACTATGGCATTACTGCAATTATTGCTACATAGTGAATCACACAACCTGTTTCACATGCTAACATAGAGGGTGGCAGAGATAAGAAATATG
Source organism: Protopterus annectens (assembly GCF_019279795.1). NCBI lineage: Eukaryota > Metazoa > Chordata > Ceratodontiformes > Protopteridae > Protopterus > Protopterus annectens. Next base: position 922,811,041 of record NC_056737.1, on the reverse strand, counting down.
ACTTATGACCACCCTATTCTAAGGATGTTATTCCTAGTTAGGTTTACAGCAACACATTCTACTCAGACAGGGTGAGTTGTGCTGGTCTGAATTAATATGATTCATAGTCATACAAAATCTGCATGGTACTGAATTGCATTACTAGTTTACCTGAATAAGAATCATTCAGCTGAGCAGTTTAAACTAGTGCTGACTGAGTGCCTATTATCTGTACAAGTAAGCAGCTGAACACACCGGAGCACCACCTTCCCCCGGACACACACACAGACAGACACACACACACACACACACACACACACACACACACACACACACACACACACACACACACACACACACACACACACACCCTGAATGGGTAACCTGAGCAAGGCAACCTGCCCAGATGTCTTCTTCAGACAGCACAAGTGAAACAAAGCTAATAGCTGTTTACCCTTATGCAATTTGTACAGATGTGCATAATATAGACATCTGTGACTCTCTATATTATCCAAAAATCCTTGCAAAGTAGTTCACTGGGCTGCAGAAAGGCTTAATTGTCATAAGTTAGACCCACAGAACACTGCATTTATATGTGAGTTAGAAAAGCCTTGTGGATCATTAACAGTGAGTATTTTATAAATAAAAATCCCCTTGCATAGTATACTAATCCACTTATGTGGATTTGCATAGTGTAAAAGTTTTTTACTGAATTCCACCCATCAAGGCGGAACACTCTGTTCTTCTCCCATATCACTGCGTCATGAATGTATTTCTTTACTACTCCATCCAAGAAGATTTTTTTATTTAACATCTTTATTGAAATTATCACTTAAATCATAGGCAAACATGCATCTATATAAAAGAAAACAAACCTTGTTAACATGTTCACAGTTATAAATCTTATATATCACATACATGCTTTTATACAATTACCAATCCAACATTGCTCAATTCCTGCATTCCCTTAAACCTAATACCTCCTCCAAAATATTATTCTGCATGTATTATTCCCACAATTTCATTTTTTCTATGACATTTGCTCCTACCCTTTTTTTTTTTATAGATCCCACTTCCAGTTCTTTTATTCTGTTACAGTATTCATTGCATCAAACACAGTTGATTTCCATTTTCTAGTAATTGGCAGCCACCAGAATTAAATTTAACAAGACCTTGTTTGTCTAGGCAATTCAGATCCTGTATCCCATCTCAAAGAAATCATTTCCTTAGTTACACTCATTTGCTCACCCATTTCTGCAGAGTATTCCGTAGAGGAATTTTTAAAGTCTGTGAACTCATTACACTCCCAAAAAATATATATTCCCAGTTACCTCTTTCTTCCCCATCACATCTCCAGCATTTGCAGTCCAACTGAAGAAAAAATATTTGGAGTCTACTTAGGGTATAAAAATGCCTATGCAAAAACTTCCAAGCAAAAATCCTAAATCTTTTAGATGTTGTTGCATAATTGGAAGCCATGCATATGTCCTTTCATTGCTTCCACGTGAATCTACTAATTATCCATTTTTTAACAACAGCTTCTCTTCTAGATTCAACTAAAAACACTATCAGAACATATCTTTCACATAGGATTCCCCTATCCCTTTCTTTTTGACTGTACTCTGATATCAGCCCCTGACAGGGAAGGCAATCGCTAGCTTACAGTCCAAATGCCTTCTTGGCCTCTTCCCATTCTATCACCGTTCCCTCTTTAGTTATTTTCTTGCAATACCTTGGTTCATTTGCCAGTTTTTTCCAGTAAATTCCAGCCCCCTCTTGCCTATTCTGTGTACCCATAATTGCAATCATCCCTATTGGCAGAATCTCCTTTCTCCATTCTTGCATTGGCTTATTTCTTAAAATCCTGTTTGCTACTTTGCAAATACAATATTTAGTTATTTATTTATTTATTAGCAATTTGTTTGCTAGTATAGTCTATTGGGTCACAAGGAGCCTATTTTCAATGGAGTCCTGGGGAGAAAATCTCAAGAAAAATACAAATACATAGTACACATTGCACATATACATTACAGATTATCTCATAGGAACACAAAGTAAATATGATAAGAAAAGGTTAACAGTGATAGAATATATCAATATATTTCATTAAACAGCAATAAAAAACACTTTTTTTAGCATAGGGTAACTGTTAAGTAGTTGGTCAAATAGTTTAACAGAGTTGTGGAACTATAGGAGGCAGTGATGGCGTATATAGTTCTAGGAGAGTAGGAAGTGGTATTAGAACGATTAGGTAGGATGGGAACAGGAGCACTTCCACTGTGAAGTAAGGTGTGAGTGAGGCAAGGTTTTAAATGAGAAGGGACTGCTGGTGATGCAAATAGGAGTTGGTAGAGAATTTCAGAGAGAAGGACATTAGGTGATTCCCAGCTGGACGCGTGGGTTTGTGCAATTTAATTAGTTTTTGGGAATTAGATCTTAGAAGTTGTTCTGGTTCTTGCATTTCAAAGCTAGGGAGGGATGAAGAGAGGGGTTGTAAATGAGTTTGTGTGCTTGGATGAGTTGGGTATAAGTGAGGAGGTTAGGTAGCTCAAGCCAGTTTAATTGAAGAGAATTACAATGGTGAGAAATGGCTCTGTGACCTGCCCCAAATTTTGATATTTTGTTATAGGAAGAGGAGAGTTTTGTTTTGAGGGAGGATTGCAGATTGGTGAGGATAGATGCACCATATAGGAAGGATGGGATGAGATAAGTATTGGCTAGTATAAGCCTGGTGGAAGGAGAGATATAATGATTATGGCAGTATAGCATACCAAGTTTTTGTGGGTTGTTTTGATATTTACTTGTAAATGTTTGTCGAACTTTAGTTGATCATCTATGAGTACACCTAGTAGTTTAGTGTCAGAGACTATTTCTAGGGGAGTATTGTTTTTGCTGGTGATTATGAATGAGTGTTCATCTAGGGAGGAAGTTTTGGAGGCAGTGAATAACATACGTTTAGTTTTGGTTGCATTAAGAGCCAGATGGTTGTCTAGCATCCACTGCTCAGTAGAGGAGAAGGTGCTTAGGATAAGCTTATTTAGAGTGGGCTAGAAGGGGAGGAGGAGATAATAGTATAATTGTTGCCATATTGGATGAGGCTGGAGTTTAGAATGGCTTGGTAGAAGTCGTTAATGAATATATTGAATAGTAGGGGGCCTAAAATGAAACATTGGGGAACACCTGTGGGAGTATTAAGGAAGGGTGAAGTGGCTTTATTCCATTTGACTGCTTGTTGTCTAGTTGTGAGGTAGCTGCAGACCCACTTGGTACAGGAAGGGGATAGGGTTATTGTGGAGAGTTTATTAAGAAGCAGGTTGTGAGAAATAGTGTCAAACACCTTGGAGAGATGAAGGAGAAGGGTGGACATGAAATGGCCTGAATCACGGGCTTTAATTGTTTCAAGGAAGGAGAGGAGGGCAGTGGAGGTGCTATGACCAGGTCTAAATCCATGCTGTGTGGGGGTAAGAAGCTGGTTGTTGATGAGATAGGTTAAGAGTTGTTGGTGGATACATTTTTCAAAAGCTTAGAAATAGGAGATAAGATAGCAATAGGGCATAAGTTTGGAATGTCATTATTATTGCCTCCTTTATGTAGAGGCATAATGAAGGCTTTCTTCCAGAGCTGGGGGATCTGGCTTTCTGAGATAGACTGATTAATTTGTATGCTGATAGGGAGAGCAATGGCTTCTTCAGCTACTTTTAGAAGTAGGAGGGAATTTCATCAGGAGCATTGGAACCAGGTTTTAATTTTAGGAGAATTTTTTATGGTGGATATAGAGATGGGATTGATAGAGAAGGGTGGAGGTTGGGTGCAAGGGATGCTAGGGGAGGAAGGGATGGCTGCAGGCTGAGGAGGGGTTGTAGAGGTGTTGGTGAAGGATGATGTTAGCTTGCTTATGGACTCTGTGAAGAAAGAGTTAAATTGGGTGGCTACGTCCATGTCAGAGGCATCTGGGTTAGGGCAAGGGTTTTCTTTTTTTTCCTGGGTTGAGGAGAGATGAGATTCCTTTCCAAAATACTTTGGTACTGGTGGTGTGGTTGGTTTGGAGAGTGGAGAAATAGGCTTTGCAGTCTGAGGTAATAAGTTTTTTTTTACTTTATTTCATAGTGTTTTATATTCGTTAAGGGTGATAGTGGTTTTATTTTTATGGTAACATGTCCAGGCTTTGTCACAGAGTTACATAGTAGCTAAAGTGTTTATGGTTAACCAGGGTACAGGGTTACATTTTGTACATTTTGTTTTTAGAGGGGCAAAGGAGTTGAGCAGGTTTGTGAAAGTAGAGTTAAAGTAGGAGAGATCCTTATCTAGGGGAAGAGTCATTAATGGGTTCCAGTTTGTGCTTTTTAGTGCATTTGAGAAGGTTTCAGGATTGAAGTTTTTTAGACAGTGAGTAGAAATATAGGTGTGAGTTAGTTGTATAGAAGGGAAGAAGGTGGGCAAAAGTGGGGAAGTGGTCAGTTAGTGGGTCTGGGAGAATACCATTATCAGAGATATAGTGAGGATGGGATACTAGACTCCAATATATTGTACTTCCAGTAATGGAGTTCTTGGAAGGCCTGGTAGTTGAATTGATTAGTTGTGTAAAGTTATATAAGTTAATATTGAGTGAGTTAGTGAGAGATTGGATTGTGGCCCAGTTAATGTTCATGTCCCCCAGGATTATGGTTTCATGAGTAATGTTGATAGAGACCCAGGAGAGAATATCTTCAAGGGATGAGATATTGTCTCCAGGGGGGAATATAGAGGAAGAGAACAAATATGAGTTTGTTTGTTTAGGTGGAGTAGGGCTGGTATCAGTTCTGCCTTGCCAAATTTGGGAAAGGGTTTGGTACAGAGGGGTGACTAAGAGGGATGCTGAGTAAAGGAGTGCTACACCACCCCATTTTTTGTGTTCTGTCATTCCTTAACATGCGGTAGTTGGGAGGAGTTAGTTCTAAATCTTTTATGTGGTTCTTAAGCCAGGTTTCTGAGATGGAGAGAATATCAGGCTGGTTATGTAGAAGCCAAGCATGAAGGTTTGGAATTTTGTTACATAGGCTCTGAGTATTTAGAGCTGATAAGTGGAGGGGTTTGCCTGTTGCTTGGGTGAGTGGGGTCAGGGGGCTGGCTTCAGTGTGAGTTTGGGTGGATGTCCCCGGAGATAAGGATAGAGATAAGATAATGGATGAGTTATTTGGTTTGTTTGGATTGTAGTATGCAGGTGGAGAGTTTTGTGAACATTAGACTAGTGTAGTTGGGAATGGTGTTTTTAGATTTAGGTAGGAGTCTATAGGGTAAGAGCATGCTAGTGTTCAGGGGTAGAGACTGGGAGATATAAAGGTAACAGTAAATGTGTACTTTGTAGAGGATGGGATAGAGGTGTGGAATGGAGAGGGGAGTGGTTTGCTTTAGTAGGTTGAGTGATATAGTTTAGGTAAGTTAAGGTAATTAGAAGTATTATTTGAGCAAGTAGGGATAGAGGCTTGAGGGTCATGATGCCAGTTTTAGGATGGTAGTAAGGGGTGAGGTAAGTTGGGAAATTAGTTTATTTGATTAAGAGATTATGGTTTAGGTTAATTGTTTGGTAGTTTATCAGGATAAGTAGTGTTGGCAGTAAACTCTGAAGGGTAGGCTTATTTTAATGGGTGAACTGTGGGAGGGGATTTTGAGGGTATGGGTAGTTTGGATTGGATAGTGGAACTGGTGGGAGTGGCTAGCTAAATATAAGTGTAGAGGTACTGTGGAGGCGGGTGGAATTTGGGGCAGGGTAGGGGAACGGAGCACGTATAGCCAAGGGAAGGAAGAATCAAGGTCAATGAACAACAAAAAAAAAAAGCAATCAGTGGAATGGAAGGAAAGTTCAGAGGAAAGTATGCAAGGGGGTAAGGGACATTCTAGCAGTGGTATAGGGAAAGGATCAGAGTGGTTCAGAGAGGTAAAGATGGCACCACAGGAAGGAAAGGAAAGTTAAAGAGCCTGGGGGAGGGGTTGGAAAGAAAAGAAAGTGAAAGAAACTTGGGGAGGGGTTGGAGAGAGAGTGGAGATGGATGTCACAGTGGCCTAGCTGGTTGGAACCAAGAACAGTATGACCATTGTTGTTCTTGTTAATGATCTGCATCCAAAATCCCACACTTTCCTTATTGGTTGAATTTCCCCTCTACTTCATCATCATCCCTTTTCACTATGAATTGTAGCTTTCTGCTTGTGTTATGCATATGAGCCTTAACTGTATAGCTCTAAAATATCCCTTCAAATCAAGTAATCCTAAACCACCTTGTTCTATTGGAAGGATCAGTGTATCCCACTTGACCATTGCCCTCTTCTCTGCCCAGCTAAAATTCTTCATCTCTTTATTAATTAATGTCAACAACTTCTCCTGTGGTTGATAAACATATGCCTGACGTGTATACAAAACTAAAGAGACTAAAACCATTCTAACGGCTTGTATCTTGCTATCCATAAAAAAGAGCAAACAGTTTCTCAGTTTATGTGTTATCTGTTGTTTAGTCTATACCCACATATCTGTAGCTGCCATAACAGAATCCATTTTAACCCATACTCCTAAATGCTTCCTTTTATTGTATCCCCATAAATATGGGTATTGCTGAACAACTCATGTGGATATATAGCCTTTGTTTTGTCTTCATTAATTTTATATCCCATAAACCTTGAAACTGTTTCAGAATGTTCCACAACTCTGAGGTGTCCTTTTTTGGTTTTATCAGGTACAAAATAATATCATCTGCAAATAAAGCCAACTTTTCTTGACTACCATACCAATGATATCCTTGAATTTCTGAGTCACTTATTTTCTTTGCCAGTGCTGTACATATAATGTAAGTAACAAAAAGGTAAGAGGAAACCTCTGCTTGGGTGCTTTGTTTAGACACAATTTATCAAAGAGGAATCCTCCTACTTTATTCTTGCCTCTGATCCATCATATATCCTCCTAATTAACATTACTGTGTCAGGGAATGCAAATGCTTCCATTGCCCTCATCATAAAATCTGTTGAATGCTTTTTGTGCATCAAGTCCCATCAACAATGGGGGTATTTTCTTCCATTCTGCATCTCTCTGGATCATCATTGTTCTATTAATGTTGTCAAATGTTTGCCTCCCTCCACAAAACCATATTGATCCTTATCATCCGTATCTATCAATTTTGGCAATACCTTTGCCATTCTTTTAGCTATTATAGACATAAACATTTTATAAGCATGGTTTAAAACTGAAATGGGGCCTATATGAAGCTAGGACTGTTAGGTCTTTATCGTCTTCAGGTATTACAGCCTCTACAGCTTTCTTCCCTTCCTTTTAAAATGCTGTTAAACAAAACATTGCAGATCTTTATCACCTTCTTCTCTCCTAGCTTCCAAACTTCACAAGAATACCATCTATTCATGGAGATTGTCCTGCAGATTGATTGTATACTTCACCTTTTTTGTCTCATCTTCTCCTATTTTAACTGTTGAACCTCATCTACCCCTAGCCTTGGCATACTTTTCATTTGAACTTTTTCTTGATTTCCAGATTCCTCTGCTTTATACAATTTTTTTACAAAAAGTCCAAAATATCTCTAATACCTCTATAGGATCTCTGGTTATTTTACTTGTTATAGGCTCCTTAATTTTGGCAAAACTCTTTCTACTTTCTGTTGCCTAAGTTATTGTGCTATGAAGTTTTGTGCTCTGGTGTTATTATAAAAAACAGTTGCTTAACACTTGGAATTCTGAGACAAAGTAGGAAATGCATGTTCACTGACAACCATTACTGGACCAACCTGACATTATTTGTGAGATATATTTAACCTGAAGGTCAGCCTTTCATATGCACTGATAGTAAGCAACACATAAAATCACCAGTGCCACTACAGGACCACACTAGACCAACATACATTATAAAATATCACTTCCCAAGTCTTCAAGAATCAGAACTAAAACAGCCTCAGCAACATCCACTAATGCAACTCCACCACACTCATGTAACTCAGTGAATCATTAGACTGCAAACCTGCCACCATCACTGCACATCTGATTAGAAATGTACTGGTAACTGGTAATTGGTAATTCCATTAGCAGGCACACTGACTCCAGACTCATTATGCTGGACAAAAAGGGTACTCACCTTTCTCATACTAGGCTATGAGATGTCACAATGGTCCCGCAATCTCTCAAACAGAACAAATATGACTATGAGGTGATGGTGGCTGTGTAGGTGTGTATGACCTGAGGTACTCAAACCAGACATACATAGAGAGAGAGTGAGAGATGTGTGTTAGCACTCACTATGCATGTGTCAAATGCAGGTAATACTGGCCCTGAGTGGAATCCTATCCTCATCTAGAATGATGCCCAGGTACAAAGAAAAGATTATTTGCTTTACCAATTAAGTAATTAACTGGTGTTTTTCTTGAGGGATCCAGCATGTGTCAGTTTGGGACAAGAAGTTCAACAGTCCATCTTGGTCTGCACCCTTCATTTTACTGCTTCTGCTCATTGGGCAAAGTATTGCTGATCCCACAGTGTCTTTGTGGCAAAGTCCATATTCTAGACCTTCCAACATAAAACGGTTTGCAGTAGATTCAAATTTGTGACATATCAAGGTTGATATGTTCAGTGCCAAAAGGCGTAATAATAAATTGCTGTTCATTTTAAACCAGCTGCTTTATTTAATCTTACATGTTATAAATTAAGCAGTCTGCATGCATGGTGCACTAGTGTCAAATTTCCCTTAGTGGTTGGCGCTCAACTCTCACATTTCTTTATTTTTATTTATATCATTCCATTAAATAACCATCTCAAACAATCATCCTCTTCTCTGTCACTTAATGATGCATTATAGCATCCCAGTTTTCTTCAGTTTTCACTATCTTCAACATGTTCCTTTAAATGTTTCTTAACACTCCCATAAGGATTTGGGGTGTAAATGTATTTATGCAAATGCTTCCATGCAAATATTCTATACTTCTGAGATCTTGTAGCCTCGAGTATATTATATATGTCTGTCTCCTACATGACCTATATGCCTGTCCAGATCCACACCCCACCTTCTTGCTTATTATTTTTCTCCCATCTGTCTGTTATTAGACTTCTGTGTATTCTACCAGTATCCTTTTGTTGGTCGCCTCACTTGTTCTTGCTTCTAATATTATCTCAACCAGTTTTGGTCTTACTGCAGCCACCTTTTCCTTATATTAAACATATTTTGCAACAATGTCATACATTCCTCTGTACAGCATAATTTCCCTAGGATTTATTTTGAAATGAGTGTAGAATTCTTGCCAACCCACCCTCCCCCCCCCTTTTTATTTCAGTCCAGAAATATAATTTTCTATTACTCTTCCACCACCCTTTGGTTACAGGCACATCTATTGTTTGGGAGTGTAGCAGAGCTGGATCAAGGTCAAATGGGGCCCTACGCAGGGTAATAGATCTGTACTCTCCTCTCACAGCTATTCCAGTGTCCCATTACTTGTCTCTCTCCAGTTTCCATAAGCACTGTTTAAAACAGTCAGTTTTCATCTGTACTTCTACAATGATTACAGATAGTTGGATATGATTTAAAATGTTTATTTCAAATTTTATAGCACAAACACTGATAGCCATTTGCTAAATAAAATAATATAGTCTCACAACGAAAACAGACTTAGCATGAACAACAGGAAACTTCTATACCACTGAATCTCACCTTCACTGAAACTACATTAAAACCCACATTCATAGAAAATGCATCTGGCCAATGGCAAATTAAGTGCATCTCTGGGCTGTTTTCAAACCACTGGCTCCCTACACACATTTTTAGGACCATGTATAAATGCATATGTTCTTTGATCCACTTTCCTGATTGTATTAAACTATATTTCTTGTTTAATACAGCACACTTGTTAGAGTGTGTTTTAAATTAGTAGTTTTGAATATTTTTTCCGGTAAGCAGTGAAACAAAACATATGAACCAATAACAAAACTACCCATTTCAGAACATTTCAACCATAAAAGGCCACTCAAACTGCTGGCATTATAATCCACCAATATCAGTCAATAAGGACAATCTCTGCAGAGGCAAAAGTCATCTGAATAACTCCATGTTAAAGAGAACTCTAACTAATGAAGAGGTTTCTGCTGGCAAACAACTTTGCATGTCAGTGCTTTGTCTATAAATTCAGTGTCTGCTGCCATTGAAGAATAAATTGCCTATATTACATTATCAAAAAAATTGGTGTGCTGTGATATGCAATTGAGAATAGCTGGCAAACAGATAGCAGGTTTATAAGTACTAGGCATCTCATCCAAAGAAGGACACACAGGAGTGAGCACCCACCCCTTATGCTGCATAGTAGTGTCTGCAATCAATCTACCTGGTGAGGGAAGAGGACTCACAGCCTTCTGCACCAAAGGTTCATAGGTTCATAGGTTCATACTAGGCTATCTGCCCAAGGGCATTTATAAGCCTAGCCCAGAGTTTTGTGGCTTTCACCACCCCTTTAGTTTGGAGGATACTATGCCCATTATTTTGCTGTGCCTCTGTCAAGCAGTGACACTGAGATAATCCCTGGGGTATATCTGCGATCTCCCATCCATTGGTCAAGATTTCTCTTGAACAAAGCCAGCGAGGTGCTGTGCCTCACATGTACCGGGAATTTGTTCCACAGCATAGGGAGTCTCTGGGTGATGAATCTGTCCCTCCAGCACGTCCTATTAATAACCGTGTCAAGGTTTAAGTCTCCCGCCCTTGTAGTTCTGAGGGATCTAGATTTTTTGAGGTGAAGCATGTTCATCAATTCTGGGTTGGAGATGGCCTTGTATGTCAGGCACAGGTCACCTCTGAGCAGACGGTAAGCGACTGAATAGAGCTGGAGTTCCTTCATTCGGGCAGCATAAGACATATTTTTGAGACCCTTTATCCTTTTGGTGAGGAACTTTTGGGGCCTTTCCAGTTGCTGCAGGTGTCTTGTCAGATACATTCCTAATGGGGCATTGTACTCAATCATTGGTCTTGATGAGTGATGAGTACAGGGGGACGATGACCTCCCTTGATCTAGATGTGAATCCCTTCATGATCAGGTAGGCAATGTAGAAGGTCTTCCTAACTACTTTGGCAACGTGAGTGTCAAACGAAAGGTTACTGTCAACCTGGGTCCCCAGATCCCTGATAACCTCTTCTGTGCTTAGTGGGTTGCCGCCTATATGGTAGCTAGGGGTAACCTTGTTTTTCCCGAAGGGTATGACTATGCATTTTTTGGCGTTTAACTTTAGGCCATGGCTCTGGCACCAGTTATCCATTTCTATAAGACCCTTCTGAAGGATATCTGTGTCAGATGTGTTCTCAACTATGGCGCCCAGTTTGCAGTCATCTGCAAATTTTGTCAGCCATAACCCTCCTGTGTTTGCTTGTACTTCTGAAAAGTAGATGCCGAACAGGAGTAGGCCCAGGACTGAGCCCTGTGGGACACCACTTGTGACAGGCTTTGAGTCTGACATGGCGCCAGCAACTCTGACCCTGTGGGTTCTGTCACTTAGCCAGTTTGCAACCCATCTTGTGACGTATGGGTTTACATTTAAGCTGATGAGTTTTTCAATGATACCTGAGTGGGGTATTGTGCCGAAAGCCTTTGCCAGGTCAAGGTAGGCTGTGTGGACTGCCTTTCCCTCATCAATGGCCTTGGTGACTGTTTCGAAAAAGTCAGCCAAGTTTAAAAGGCATGATCTGCCTTTGACAAAGCCAAACTGGGTCGGATCCAAAGTCTGCAAGTCCCCTATGTCTTTATTTATGAGTTCCATTATGATCCCCTCCATAGCTTTGCAGATCAGACTTGTCAAGCTGATGGGACGGTAATTTCCAGGGTCGGTGGAGGCACCGCTTTTGTGAAGTGGGACCACAGTTGCCGTACGCCACTCCTTGGGCACGTATCCTGAGGTGAGGCTAAGATTAAACAGCTGCCCTAACTGCGGGTTTAATTCCTCATTGAGTTCGTGGCGCACACAACTGGGGACACCATCTGGTCCCATGGATGCTGTGTTTTTTTGCCTTGGAGAGAGCAGTTCTCACCTGAGCGTTAGAGATGTTTGGGGGGCTACAATCCTCTGGTATAGATATCTCACCTTTTGGGAGGGAGAGGGGGGGAGTTTGCACTGAACCTGTCAGCCAGTATGTTGGCAATGTCTGTAGGTTCAGTAATTTTTACATCATTTTGAACTAATTCTGAGCATATCTGGGAGTTTCCTCCCAGGTTTCTAACATAGCTAAAGAAGGCCTTATGATTGTCTTTTGAGTCCTTAGCGACTTTTCTCTCAAAATTTGCCTTGGATGATTTTATGAGAGATCTTAGTTTTTTACTTATAATGATCAAAGGTGTCTTCCCTTTTAAGGATTTTGCTCTATCTTGTAGTAGCTTCCTCCTTTTGTTGCAGAGCTTGTTTATGGCTGAGGTCCACCAGACTGGACGCTTGCCTTTGGTACAAAAAGTCTTTGTTTTGTTTGGGATTGCCTGATCCATGCAGTCCTGTAGGTGCTGGTAGAAGGCATTTGTAAGTGATTCAGCGGCTTGAGTAATGGTTTCCGCAGGCTCGGGGGCCTTAAAAGAGACCACACCAGTCTTTAGAAGTGTGAAGTCGGCTTTTGAGAAGTTCTTCACTGTGGTCTTTTTTATCTCAGGTGGGGGCGGGATGTGGACTTCCAGTGAGATTAGTTTATGATCTGATCTCACCAGTGAGGGGTATACTTCCGGTGTTGAACATTGTGACCCCATGTTCGTGATGATGAGATCTAGTATGTTTTCTCCTCTTGTGAGGATGGTGACTAGTTGTTCCATGGCATTTGAGTTTATGAACTCTAGGAACCTTTGGGCTAGAGTGTTGGGGCTTGAGTAGTGATCCCAGTCTATATTCGGGTAGTTGAAGTCACCTAGTATGATGGTGTTTGGAGATACATTTATCCCCTCCAGTGTTTTCAGGAAAGCTATGTGAGGTTCCTGAGATTGAGAGGGTGGCCTGTAACATGCTACAAATTGCAGAGCAGTCTTGCCTATGGTTAATTGCACCTGGATGGTCTCCGATGCATCGTGCGTTGCCACCAACCTTGAGGTGTGGGTGTCTTTGATGAATATAGACACCCCCCCCCCCTTTCTTGGTGTTGTCCGGATTTTGGGGCCGGAACGCATGATATGAGGTAAAACCTGAGAGTGCCGGGGTGCTCTCGGGAGCCTTGAACCAGGTTTCAGTCACAGCACAGACATCGATGTTCTCCATACTGAGAAGGGCCTCGAGTGCGTGCATCTTGAGGTTGAGACTTCTGGCATTGAGCAGCATTACCCTTAGTTTTTTTCCTTTTTTGTATTCTAGGGTGGTAGGTTTAGAATTTGATCCTTGCCTAAAAAAGGCACTATGGGGGTGGCAAGAGCCTTTGCCAATATCCGGAAGCCCAGGGGTGACAGGTGCAAGCCGTCCCTTGAGAAGCAGTGTGGCTTGTCCAGCATGTCATCCCAGGCAGACAGACATTGGATCCCCTTTGGATGACACCAGAGTTTAAGCCAATTATTAAAGCTGATCATCTTGTCTCTGTATTGTGGCATCATTCTTGGTGAAGGTAGGATACTGCTCAAGGTCAGGGTCATACCTACCTGGGCTACATAATCAGAGAGCTCCTCTATGTCTCTTTTCATGTAATCCAAGGAGGTACGTCTCAGGTCGTTCCACCAGCGTGGACAATGACAGAGTCGTACTTGTACCTGCTGTTGAGAGACCTGAGTGCTTGCGTTATGTGGCAGATTCTAGCGCCCGACAGGCAGTTTACTGTGACCTTCTCCTTACTCAATCTGGTGAGCGGGACGTCAATGTGTCTGACTATGGAGTCACCAATAAGTGTGCTACCTGTTGCAACACTGACACTGAAAAACACAACTTTGAAACTCTTTGACTGACACTGACAGACTGTAATCCTCAGTGATTTACAAAAACAAAGAAATTAAATTAAATTAAACTGACAGGAGGTTTAAGGTACTTATTTGCTAATAATTAAGGTTCAGGGTTTGACTCTGAGAAAGTCACTTAACTTGACAGCACCAATAGCTGGGGCATTTTACACACATACACACCTACTCTGTTTGCTGTCTACATATCTCCATTTCTAATTGCCCTCACTGAAATGGCTGCTGCAGCAACTTTATTAGCTCTGTGCGTATATGACAACCATCCAACCCATCATGTAAACCTTCATGGCTTCACCCAATTAGTCCAGTCGCCAACCAGGATAAATAAAAACTCCAGCAAGCACACTACCCTGGATTGGATACTAGTTCGTAAGAGCCCCCAGTCATATATAACAGACTGCTTATCAGATAGCCAGAGTGATCACTCCCCAACATTCCTACTCAAAAAGTACCTATACCAAGCTAAACCTGTCATGTACCGTCAAATACGTAAAAAAACTAAAGTTTAACCCACTCACATTCATCTCATCCCTCAAAGAATGTAACTGACATCCTCTAAAGTACCTCAGTCTTGATGACGCAGTTGAATTTTTTAATACTACCTTCCTGAGCATCCTTAATTACCATGCCCCCATAAGACTTTCCAGAACCAAAGCACAACCCTCCCCATGGCTACAGAAAACCACTAAGTCAGAAATGAAAAACAGGGATAAAGCCTGGGAGCACTGGTGCAAAACCAAAACCCCCTCAACTAGACAGAAATTCCTAGAACTACACAATAGAGTCAAAAAGCTAATAAAACAGAACAAATTCCAGTACTACCAGTCTGCCCTAGACTCCTCCCAACACAGCCCCAAACAATTCTGGTCCTCCATAAACTCCATTCTCCACCCAGGTAAAGTCAGTACCCCTCCTCCTAACATCCTTCACTCCTCCGAAAATATTGCTACCTCATTCAACACACACTTCACACAAACCATACTATCACTAGCTAAACAACACAACCCCCCCTCCCCTCCAACCCACACCTTTAACTAGTAATCTCCCCACTGCCTTCTCTTTTTTCTCCTGTACCTACCTCCAACATAAAAAAACTCTTAACTAAACTTAAGCCCACCAAATTAGCAGCAGACAACTTCCCAAGTGAATACCTACAAATTGCAGCTGATGCTCTGGCCTACTCAGTATCCATCTTGATTAACCGATCTCTGTCAGAAAATTACGTTCCCACACTGTGGAAAGTATCACATATAATTCCCCTCCACAAAGGCAGCCCCTCCACAGAACTAACCAATTACCGCCCCATAGCTATTCTCTCTCCACTCTCCAAAATACTAGAGAGATGCATACACTCTCAGGTCTCAGACTACCTCCTTACTAACAACCTCCTTTGCAATACTCAGCATGGTTTCCGACCAAACCATAGCACCACCACTGCCTTACTCTCCTTTACTAACACTATTCTTCAGCATAAAAACAATGGCCATCTCTCCTCTGCTACTTTCCTAGATCTATCTAAAGCATTTGACATGGTCCCACACAAACAACTCATCTCTGTCCTCAATAACCTATCCTTCTCTCAGTCGGTCACCAACTGGTTTCAGAGTTACCTGTCTGACTGCCAACAATCCGTTGTATGGCAGAATGACATATCTCCCCAACTACCTATCTCCATAGGGGTTCCCCAAGGATCCATCCTTGGACCCCTACTCTTCTCTGTTTTCACCAATAATCTAGCCTCTGCCACCAAACATGGCACACTCATACAATACACAGATGACTCAACCATCATCTGTTCAGCCCAGTCCCTACCCAAACTGCAAAAAGTCACACAGGAAGCCTTTTCCTTTGTTGAAACTTGGTTATCCGATGCCCAATGAATACTCAACCCAAACAAAACATACTCAAAACAACTCTCACTTTAACATCACAGCAAAAGACAACACCACTATACACCCAACTGAACACACCCAATTGCTAGGAGTGGAAATAGACAATAAACTAAAATTTGACATTCACATATCCATGACCATAAAAAAAGTCCACAAAAAAGTAGGAGCGTTATACAGAAATAAGCATCTTCTCACCAAAGCAGCAAAGATTTCAATAGCAAATTCCCATCTTATCTCCACCCTACTTTATACCTCTCCAATATATACCAACCTAAGGCAATGCGATCTAAACAAGCTAGAGACATGGTACAACAAAATCACCAAATTCGCCACAGGGGCATCCTACCGTAGTCACCACTGTCTCTCACTTGCTGAACTGGGCTGGCTTGAACTCCCTCACTTCCTTCAATGGTATCAACTCTCACTCGCCCACAAGCTAGTAAACCATCCACTAAATGTCCCATCCCTCCAGAATCTACTTCAACCCTATCGCACCACCAGACCACTAAGATCCAGCAACAAAAATCACTTGCAGATCATTAAAGCCAATAACTCTGCTGGTGAAGCACTATTCTCTTGTGCCATAGCCAAATTATGGAACTCCCTCCCACCCACAATTACCTCACTACCATCATGCACCCACTTCAAAACTTTACTAAAAGCGCACCTAAAAACATGCTGGCTATGCCCTTGCAACTCTCACTCTAATATCACCCACCCTATCCAACCACTACCTTTCTTTCCAACCCACTAACTACCTTGATTATAGCAAGCTCAGATGCTCATAAGCCTAGTACTTATTATACAGCAGGAACTTCTTATTGTAACATTTGTTAATGTCTGTTATGTACTTCGCAGATAAAGATTCTAGTTGTCTACTGATGTACTATGTTCTTCATCTGTATATATGTTTGTAATTAATTGCTATGGTAATCAAATTGTTAATCACTATGTAATGCAATGTAACTACTGTCTATTTTAACTGTGGAGCTTTTCTCCCCGGGCCTCCGCTGAAAATGGACCTACGTCCAGTCAGACACTCCTGGTTAACAAATATCAATAAATAAATAAAAATAAATGACTGCTCCAGTGTCCTAAATTTACCATGATTTCTTATTTGGCTGCTCTGATTTCCTAAATTAAAATTTCCCATGGTGTCTAAATATGATGTGTTAGGATGTTGTCCTAACACTGAGGTTTCTGCACTTGTGTCTTACAGAAGTCCCCTGCAAGGTCCTAAAGCCTTGATGTTTATGGAAGTCTTACAGAAGTCTCCCTCAAGATACTAAAGTCCTAATTTTTACAGAAGTCTCCAGTGAGGTGATCAGACTTATTTGCAGAAAATGTTTTAGCCAATATAGGGCCACCCTAGCCAAAACAGGTTCTAGGCAGTAGCCTAGGACACCTAGTGCTGGATATGGCTCTATACAGGAGGTTTCTGAGCCCAATAGACCAGATTTCAAACTGCCAGTATCTATAATTCTTGGTTTTAAATGTCAACTCCAAAATCTAAAGAACTTTCCCTGCTGGTGGTTTTCCTTTCCTTACAATTGTTCCTCCCCATATACCGAGCCCTCTTCGAACAGCAGTCATGTTTTGATTAAGTATCATATTAGGAGATATATTCTCCTTTGCATATAATATACTAACTTTAGCTGTGCTGCTTGAATATAGTCTTGTAAATGGAAGACTGCCAGTCCTCCCTGTTTCAGAGGTAGAATCATTTTTTGCCAGCTGTCTCTATGAGGCCTGTCTCCCTAGATATATTTCATTATCAGATTTCTTAAGCTCTCCTAAAACTTCTTGTTGGGGCTGAATATAAATGCCTGTGCACCATACAATACCAAGGGCCCTATACAGATTTTTATTGCCTGTATTCTCTGATCCTTATCACTCCTCACTACACACCATTTATTTAATAAGTTCCATATTTTTATTTTAATTTGCTCACATGTCCCCTTTGGCGACTCCTTCAAATGCCTCATAATCCAACATGTTTTAATCTGTAATGTCCCCATAAATAAGGGTATCTTTGAACCAAATCATGCGACTGTGTATAATTCACACATATACCCTTGCAGTTCCCCTCATTAATTTTATATCCTGCTACCTCTGTAAATTCTCTTATTATGCTAAACAGGATAGGAATATCTAAGTCTGGATTAGATAAATACAGGATTACATTATCGACAAAGACAGATATTTTTTCTTCTACTCCACCCCAGTCTCAGCCTCTTAACCATGATTATCATATGTTCTGTGCTTGTGGTTCAAGAAGGAGTGCAAATATAATTGGAGAGAGGCGACAGGCTTGCCTAGTCCCTATCTCTATCCTAATTTTAGGTAAAAACCTTGCACTTCCTTTTGTAACTGCTTTTTTTGCCTTTATAAATAACTTGCATTAATTTAGTAAAATCTTTCAAAAAGTTCATTTTATGCAATACCTCCCAGAGATAATCCCAGTGCACCATATCAAATGCTTTTCCTGTGTTGAATTCCAGTAGTATCAGTTCCCTTCTTTTCTTTCTACTTCATGTATTAAATTTGTTTTTAAAATATTGTCAAATGTCTGTTTACCTTTCACAAAGCCGCACCCATACCCATTTATACTTGGCAATACTCCCGATAGTCTGTGTCCTAAGATGGTTACAAACCCTTTGTAGTCATAGTTTAAAAACAAAATGGGTCTGCATGACTCTGAATTACTCGAGAGTTTTCCCTATTTTACTGATGTTACTGCCCATTGCTAGGTTTCTGGGAACCTATGTTTTGTAGAATCCAATTAAATAATTTCAACCTTATGAGTAAAATCAGTAGCTTCAAGTCCTTCCAGACTTATAGCAGAAAACCATTAGATTCTGGCATTTTACCTGTCACCTACTTACTTAATTGCTTTTCTATTTCCTGAATAACTATAGGTTGGTGTTAGCCCTCTGCACACACATACACACTTCAGTAACCTTAGTTAACTCCATCCGTTCCAGGAAAGTATTCCACTTTTCTTCCCAGTTCTTTCTCCTCTTCCAGTCTGTTTGTAGAGAGCCTCATAAAACTCTTTAAATACTCAAATAAACAATCACTGAAAGGCACTCAAAAAACTATGAAAAATCCAAAAAGGAGTGCTAACAGCCAGAAAAGAACTCTCAGATACTTCCGATGCTTCTGCAAGACATTTTAATGACACAAAACGGACCAAAACATTAACGCTTTTTAAACAAACATACTTCCATGCGTTTTCATCCAAATCAAATGAACTTCCTCAGACCTGAAGTATGTTTGTTTAAAAAGCGTTAATGTTTTGGTCCGTTTTGTGTCATTAAAACGTCTTGCAGAAACATTGGAAGTATCTGAGAGTTCTTTTCTGGCTGTTAGCACTCCTCTTTAAATACTCACTTTATTTCACTAGGTTCCCTCACCATCATTTCCAACCCCCCAGTCTTTTATTTTCAATATAATCCTCTCTGTTTTTTGCTATTTTTTGTTGCTTTGAACCACTACCATGGAAGTATGCCTTTAGTGTTACCCGCTTTAATTCAAGCATGAATTCAAAATGTTCCTTCTACTTTCTTTCCAATTCTACCAATTCATATCTTTGCTTTTCAGCCGACTCCTCTCCTTTCTCCTAGAAATCCTTAATTTTTTTTGCAAATTCTGTTCCTTTTCCTTTTTGACCAATAAATCTTCTCCTGTCTCTGAGCCCGCATTTTAATTCCTTCATTTGTGTCCCAGCTTTCCAATACCCCAATTTTTTACTCATCTGCAGTTTTAATTTCTTCTGAATTACTTGCCTTTCCTCTACAAATGTCAGATATCCTAAAGTTAGTCATCAGTCTCTCTTCTTACTTCCTTCTTGAATACCTTTGATCTCTAGTAGTACTGGTGTATGATCTGTTAGGACTACTGGACATGTCTGAAAAATTTTAACCCGCTATTCATTTCCCCCCTTCATATAGGAATGGTTTAATCTAGCCTGTAACCCTGATTGTCTGGAGATAAATGTAACCTTCCTATTCCTCAGTGCCGTATCCAATATACCCACCACGCCGTATTTCCTTTATATGTATTTCAGCATTTTACTTTCCAGAGTCA